>NW_024039011.1:600000-751273 GCF_016077235.1 Cyprinodon tularosa
ATGACCGAGCTAAGATCCTATGCGACTTCAAGATCCAGACTGAAAAACAGGTGACGGCTAACCAACCAGACATCGTGTTGATCGACAAACAGCAGAAGAAGGCAGTAGTGATAGATGTGGCAATCCCAAGCGACAGCAACATCAAGAAGAAAGAACACGAGAAGCTTGAGAAATACCAAGGGCTGAAGGAGGAGCTAGAAAAGATGTGGAAAGTAAGAGCTGCAGTGGTGCCAGTGGTAATTGGAGCACTGGGGGCTGTGACCCCCAAACTGGGAGAGTGGCTACAGCAGATTCCAGATAAAACATCAGAGGTCTCTGTCCAGAAGAGCGCAGTCCTAGGAACAGCTAAGATACTGCGCAGAACCCTCAAACTCCCAGGCCTCTGGTAGAGGACACGAGCTTGAGGATGACACATACCACCCCATGAGGGGTGAGAAAACAGTTTTTTTTTTAGTTTTTTTTTTTATATATATATATATATAGTTATGCTGATGATACACAGCTATATCTGTTTATAAATCACAGATGAAACTAACCCATTACATAGAATACATGTCTCTATATGGACTACTCTAAACTGTCTGCTCCTGAATGCAGAAAAAAGTGGAGTAAAGAAGTTGATAAGTCAGGCACTTCATTTGGATGGGATTAAATTGATCCCAGATATTAATAAAAAAAAATTTCTGTGTTATTTTTTATCAGGACGTATCATTTAAATCTCATATCAAAGAGGTTCTCAGAATTTCCTTCTTTCTCTCAGCTTTTTCTCATCATAGTAGCTTCATCTGGTCTGTTCCTTTTTGGCTGTGACTCCATTCTGGACAGAAATATCTACTATGCTGTTGCCATCACCACCGTTGTTTATAGATTTTGGAGCTTGGCCTGTTTTTCAGTGTAATCCTGGTTCTCTTAAGCCAGGCATACACTGTGCAATATTTTCAATCATTGCAGACAGCTACAGCTCAAACTATACGGCGAAACTGCAGGGTTTAAAAGTTCACAGCTCACGATGCATGTGCTCACACTGTGCGACCGACGCTCTGATGCGAACTTACGTGTGCCGACTGAATTTCAAGCATCTTTGGTTTTCTCCCAACCTTAAGATTCCCGATCGGGAGGTAGTCGTGAGAGGCTGATCACCCCTCGTTATCCCCTGTACACTGCACGACACACATCGCAGGATCAGGCTGAAAGTTGGCCCGATCTTAGCATTCTCGCATGACTGGAGAATCGACCTGAAAAGGGCAAAAATCATACAGTGTATGCCCAGCTTTTCTGCGACTAGTTGTATGTGCTCTCTTTCGTCCTCTGACTTTGGAACTGGGTCGGAGCTCGTCTGCCGGACTGTTTGTTTCCTGGATGGTGCTGCCTGTGGAGCTGGTTGACAGTTGTCTTTTGTATCTTTGCTTCTTTCTGTATGTCTGCTTCTGTCTCCTTGAACTCCAGACGGCCTCAGCAGATGGCCACTTACACTGAGTCTGGTTTTGCTGATGGTTTTGTTGCTCTTAAGCGGGAGTTTTTCCTCTCCATGTCACTACAAGCATGCTTGGTGTGAGGGGTTGCTTTCAAGTACATAAGTCGATGCAACCAGCTGGTGTTCCGTAGAAAACATTGAACCGATCTGACAATGATCTGGTTAAAATGTCTCTGTAAAGTGCCTTAAGATGACATGTGTTGTGAAATGGTGCTATATAAATAAACTGAAATGTCTCTTATTTGTGAGCTTACCTGTAAAATGGCCACTTCGTTACGTAGCTGGCTTTCCTGCTTAGTAGGGAAGCGAAGTTTATCAATTATCTTGATGGCAACATCTCGACCAGACTTCCGATGTTTACCTGCAAGGAATGTACCAACAACTGTTAAAATAAATAAATAAATTAACCATTAAAAACAATTGGAACACTTCAAATTTATCTAAAAAATAATTAAGTTGGCTAGTATTTCAGGAAGTGTGTCATGTTTAATTTTAGTGGCTACAACTTTGACCAATGTAGCATAAAGCAGGGAACACATTGAGCTTCAGAGGGCTACCCGTTCTTTCACAAACAACTGCAAAAAATAGTCTGCATGCCTAGGTTCTTGATTTCATACATCTGTGGTCTTAGATATGATCGGAACAATTTATTCCAATAATTTAATTGGGTGAGGAAATAATTCTGTTAAATATACTGGTAATGGTTATGATTAGGTTAAATGTCAGGGTTTGGCATAAATTGAAACTTCATGTAAAGTCTTCGTATGGATAGACATAAAAACTTGTGTGTACTCCGCTATGTCACCTATTTAGGACTGCTTTTGTTGCTAATGTGGTGGGGCTCCATTTATTATATTAGGGAGACAGTTTAAAGCTATGGTGTTAGTTAACTATAGATTAATGTTAGGAATATGCTGGTAATGCTTAGGGTAAATGTCTGGGTTACGCATTGATCCTAAAACAAAAAAGACAAACATTCAGGGTTTTTTTTTTTGCCTTTTTTTTTCCAGCAGCATTTCACTGTTCTGGTAAAGATGGTGGTATCTACGAATACGTATCTACTCAGTCACACACTCAGTCATTGCATTGATGTCCTCTTCATGTGGCTCAACACGACTTTGCAGGGCTTCCTAAGCTTCCTGTGACAATCTTGTTACAGGTCTTATAATGCGGTTTGTCTCTTATAAAGTGGCTCCCACTGTGAGCAAATAAAGAAAAAAAGATTGTGATCTGATTGTAATCTTAGTTTCAAGATGTAGGAGTTCTTGAAATTTGCATTAAACAAGTCCATATTAGTTTTCTCTGGTGCAGCAGCTGACAAACTGTTGGAAGTTTGAGAGTATGGCAGAGAGTGAGGCGTTATTAAAATCACCAGTTATTGGCACAAATCCCTTTGGCTTTTTTGTTTGTAGCTTAGCAAAAACGGAACTGATTACATCACATACAGTGTTGGCAATGTTAGAAGGTGGGGTCTTCTGGTGGTTCTCTTTGTTTGCGCATTTGGGTCCTCATGCAACCTCACCCCCCCCCTTTGACAATTCCAACATCTATATACAATGGTGTCCAGTGCAGCAGGCTAGCATGATCTTTCTCCAGGATCACAGCCAAAGAGGAGTAGACCAGATGAAGCTTTGGGGTTGACAAACAAGTAATGCAGAATGGGAGAATATGGATAGAATGAAGCAGAGTGATGGAAAGTGATTACTTTGTCATTCAGCAGTCTAAGCCTATAGCAGCATACATATGGTAAGAACAAGGTCAAGCCAGTCAACAAATATGCCCTGCTAGTCATCAGTTACTCCCTGAGGATAATAAGTTGGCCTAGGGAGGGAATCCAGGCCACTGATGTTGTTGTATGTTCAGACCGCAAGTGTTGAAAGCAGCAAAAAAGCTTCTACTTCTTCATTTTTGATGCTTGTTCGCATTAAGTGTCCGGAGCAGCATGTCCAGTAAAGTGCCCAGATGCTCCTGATGCTTCTTCTGCCCCTGTGTTCAATAACAGAGAGCAGCTTTACTATATTTCCTGTGATCAGTGGATAGAAAGTAGTTTTAATATGTTTTTAAGTGCGAAAGTCGACCTGAAAACTTCATCTATGCAGTCAGTTAAATCAGATTACTATCCTGCCTTCAAAAATTATTTTGCTGTCGGAGCCGCTCAGACCCCCACACACCGATGGTGCTCTGTCTCTGTCTGTTTTTCATGTACGTCATCCAAACTGCAGGCACCAGAATAATAAAATCGGACATATTTTGCCCACAGGTTTCGATATTTTAAGTTAATTTAGGCGTTAAACTGTTTCAGAGGAGTGATCATAGGGCTCTGCATCAGCAGTGCTGTGTCTGTCTCCCTGCCAGCTCCCAGATCAGCTTCTCTGATTGGTTGTTGTGGTGCAAAAGTTCACTTTTACCAACTCCACCTCACACGCCCAAGAGCTCAGAAGCTCATGATGCTCCAATCCTGCTGCTCAAAACACACTGCAAGACCTTTTGCTTTCCTTGATGCGTGTCAACCATTGACTTTGCATGTAAACTAGCTGCTTCTGCTGCCTCTAGCCCATGCGATCTAAACATAGCACTAAAACACAAAAGCTACACAACATGCATGGTGGATTCCACCCTAAATCTGTTATTTACAGACTATACACTATGCGCAAAAAAGGTGGTGCAGGCCTAGTAAGCATCAGAGCCACCATTGAAAATGAAACATCCAGGCTCCAAGAATACATCAGGGAGATGGCCCCAATGGATGAAGTGCTGTGAATGACAATAGAAGCTAGGAAGGAAGGAAGTGGAGGAACCATCATGGGTGGAAAATCCCCAGCACATGATGTACCAACGACAGATAGTTGAAGTGGCTGATATAGCTGAATTCTACCAATGGCTAAACAGGGCAGAGTTGAAAGACAGCACAAAAGCAATAATCATGGCAGCACAGGAGCAGGCCTTGAGCACCAGAGCAATAGAGGCCCATATATATCTATTGACTATATATATATATATATATATATATATATATATATATATATATATATATATATATATATATATATATATATATATATATATATATATATATATATATATATATATATATATATATGTATATATATACTACCGTTATACTACCGTTTTTTTTGTTTTCCTGAAAAGTCACACTTATGTACCACCATACGTTGTGAAATGAATAGAAAATAGAGTCAAGACATTGACAAGATTAGAAATAATGGTTTGTATTTGAAAAAGGATTTTTTTTTACATCAAACTTTGCTTTAATCAAAGAAGCCTCCATTTGCAGCAATTACAGCGATGCAAACCTTTGGCATTCTAGCTGTTAATTTGTTGAGGTATTCTGGAGAAATTGCACCCCACGCTTCCAGAAGCAGCTCCCAAAAGTTGGATTGGCACTTCTTGCGTCCCATACGGTCAAGCTGCTCCCAGAACAGCTCAATGGGGTTCAGATCTGGTGACTGCGCTGGCCACTCCATTGCCGATAGAATACCAGCTGCCTGCTTCTGCTCTAAATAGTTCTTGCGCAATTCGGAGGTGTGTTTAGGGTCATTGTCCTGTTATAGGATGAAATTTGCTCCAATCAAGCGCTGTCCACTGGGTATGGCATGGCGTTGCAAAATGGAGTGATAGCCTTCCTTATTCAGAATCACTTTTACCCTGTACAAATCTCCCACCTTAGCAGCACCAAAGCAACCCCAGACCATCGCATTACCTCCACCATGCTTAACAGATGGCGTCAGGCATTCTTCCAGCATCTTTTCATTTGTTCTGCGTCTCACAAACGTTCTTCTTTGTCATCCAAACACCTCAAACTTGGATTCATCCGTCCACAACATTTTTTTCCAGTCTTCCTCTGTCCTATGTATGTGTTCTTTTGCCCATTTTAATCCTTTTCTTTTATTGGCCAGTCTCAGATATGGCTTTTTCTTTGTCACTCTACCCTGAAGCCCAGAATCCCTCTTCACTGTAGATGTAGACACTGGTGTTTTGTGGATAATATTTAATGAAGACGCCAGTTGGGGACCTGTGAGGCGTCTGTTTCTCAAACTAGAGACTCTAATGTACTTATCTTCTTGCTCAGTTGTGCAACGCGGCTTCCCACTTCTTTTTCTACCCTGGTTAGAGCCTGTTTGTGCTGTCCTAATAAGGGAGTAGCTATCTGAAGTTGAGTAGCTGTAGGTCCATCAGCCTCCACCCTTAGACTGTCCCCACCAACTTTTTTTGCAAGGTTACACCCTTGCCGCTGTCGTAAGGTGGTCGTGGGCAAATCGCTCAGTGCGCAAACAAGGATTCTTATTCTTCTTCTGTGATGAAAAACACAGGCAAGGCAGCGAGTGAAAAGGAGTTCTTTCTGTAAAATTGACAGAGTGTAATAGCCATGTTTGCTTAGCCATGTCTTTGTCCAAATACGTCATCATCTTTTCTTTATAGGGCTTTCAGCACAAAATAGCATAAATTGCCAAGGCAGCGCGTTTCACTGTAGTGAGCCTCTTATTCCGCTTCTACTCGTTTGGCTTCCGGATAGACGAGTCCAAGTAGCCATCTCACTGCGGAGGTGAGTCCTACATGGTTTATAGACTTACAGTGTGAGCGGGTAGATTGCATCAGAGCGTCGGGCCGCACAGAGTGAGAACATAAATTGTGAGCTGTGTATTCACACTGTAAGACAAAATCGCAGGGTTTTGTCTTACAGTGTGAGCTGTAGCTGCGCTCAACGATTGAAAATATCAACAGTGTATGCCCGGCTTAACACATTGTCCCTTTTAGCTTGCATTAGTTGCAGTAGAAAAAAAAATCAATAAATAGGCATATATATCACTTATATATTGCTGGGGGTCTGATAACACCAGAATCTTACCTCCATACACAATACCAAACTGTCCAGAGCCAAGAACCTCATCTGGAAAAATCTGATAAATCGAATTGATGTCCTAGAGATCAAGAAAACAAAATAGGATTAGTACCATACAGAACACATAATAGGGCTGGGCGATAATTCAATAACGATATATATCGATCGATAGACGTGTGGCGCAATAGAAAAAAAGAGAGTCGATAAAAGTTCGATAAAAAAGAAACGCAGTTTTCCTTCCTTCTCATTGAAGCCTAGCATGTAGGTTTATGCTAGTCACTACTTCCTCCCAACCAATCACAATCGCGCACCCAGGCACGCCGTCACAAAGCACCGCCCTCTCAAACCACAACACAGAGCACATGAAGATGTCGCAGCAAGGAGAGGCGGAGGAAATTGTTCCAAAGAAGGGTTTTTGTAGTTCGGCAGTCTGGCAGTATTTCGGTCATGGCAAGTCGGACAAAAAACAAACCACAGTCATCTGGAAAATGTGTAGGAGACCAGTGTAAACGAAGTCTGGTAACACAATCAACTTTTTTTTTTTTTTTATCATCTCAGCCGCTCACACCCGCTGGAGTACTAGCTGTGTAGGCCCCGCCGCGACTCTCCTCCGAGGAATCTTCGGGAATTTCGGGAAAATATTTTATATATATATTCAGTTCTGGGCAGTTTCCCACGTAGTTCTAACAACTGAGATAAAAATGCTGAGGGGCCAGAAACTTCAAAGTAATAACTCAGGTTAAAGCAGGAAACGGGGGCGGCGGCGGCGGTGGGGGGGCATTTATTTATTTGTTATATTTATTTTGGTCACTTTTCTGGTCACTTTAGTTTATTCTTTGTCAGTATTTAATAACATAACCCAGGTCTCTTAAGTTATTTTTCTTTAAAACAATTCTGTTATGGTTAAAAAAGTTGGTTAAATAAAGATTTCATTCGAAGTCTGTGTTTTTGTTTTTTATTAAAATTAAATAATTTAGCAATATTATAAAAAGTCCAGGCAGAGCTGCACATAAAATATGGTTTCAAATCTTTTCAATAATTATCGATATCGATCAATATGCACTTTTTTATCGATAAGCTTTTTTTCTATATCACCCAGCCCTAACACATAATTAAAAATATATTAATATAAAGCAATAAAATAACTTTCTATTGATGTTGGTGTATGTACCTTTAAGAAACTGCATAAAACTGAAAGATCCATCAAAAAGGACTGACTGCAAGTGGTCTTTACATGGTTAAAATATTCAAAGCAAGGACCTCCAACTTAATATAAAAGACTTCAAGTAAATGGATGAGCTCTACAAGTAAAATGAAAAATTTCTAAAGCCTACAATAATCAGAGAGTGTAAACTAACGCTAAAAAGAAAACAAGAAACTCAGAGAACCCCAAAAACATGACACAAATAGAGTAAAAAAGAACAAAAACATTTTTTTTCTAATCTTTGTACTGCTATCTTCAAGTTTATGTCTGGTTTCATATGGAATGGTAGTTGTATGATTTAATGCTATACATATATTTAATGCTATACATATATATATATATATATATATATATATATATATATATATATACTGATGGTTTAATATAACTCACATTTATTTCGTATTCTCTTCAAGTCAATAAACACTAAACCTTGGTCTTATTTTTGTTTTAGCTATGCAGCTCTCTGCATTTATCTTTTGTCCATTTTCACCTGTATTTTATTTTGGAAATAATTACACACTCCAAGAGTTTTGTTCTGATCTGAATCATCAGTAATGGCTTTTTATGTCAATGTTTGTCAAAGTAGCAATTAACTACACTGTGGCCTTGTTTCGCCGCTTAACTGATAAAAAAAGTCACTTGTATACTGGGTTGTACAGAAACCAAGAGCGACCGTGTCTCTCCGATACTTTTTCACGGTGGTTTTCTTGAGAAAACAAGTTAATTTTCTCATTATCTGAATATAACGTTAGCCATTTTCTCCTCATAACGAGATGATTGTCGTGTGTTAAAACTGATTACATCCTGCAATACCACAATAGTGGGAGAGGATTTATAAGTATAAGTCATGGCAGCCTATGTGTTAACCTGTAAATAATCCTGTGTTTAATTATTAGGTAACGAGACAACATTATTGGTTTGATGTTTTGCTTCCAATTCTGATTCATAAGCAGTTAGACCTATGCCCCTGCCACCTTAGCACCGGGTGTTTTCTGAACAGCCCCGGGGTTGCACCTATAAGATGCATTCCTGAGCTATCTCTATAGTTATGCTGCTATAGGCTTAGACTTTTGGAGGACATAGGGACCCCCATTTCATCATTCTGCTTCATTCTCTCTCTGTTCTCCTATTCTGCAGAATCTGTTAGTTCAATCTCTAACCTTCTGCTCTCTCTGCTTTTCCTCAGAGTAGCTTTGCCTCGTCTGTTCCTGTTTGGCTGTGACGTCATCCTGGAAAGAAACATCAGCTGTGCTGCTTCTATCAACACCCTTGTTTATAGATGTTGGAGATCGGCCTGTTTTCCAGTGTGGTCCTGTTTCTCTGACCGTGACTGAGTGGATGTGCTTTCTTCGTCCTCTGGCATGGGAGCTGCCTTGGAGCTCGTCTGCCTGGCTGTGTGTTTCCTGGACGGGGCCGCCTTTTACAGCTGCTTTTTGTATCTCTGCTTCTGTCTCCTTGAACCCCAGTCGGCCTCGGCAGATGGCCGCTCACACTGAGCCTGGTTCTGCTGGAGGTTTGTTCCTGTTAAAAGGGAGTTTTTCCTCTCCACTGTCGCTACAAGCATGCTTAGTGTGGGGGATTGTATTTGAGTCAATGAGTCAATGCAATCAACTGGTTTTCCTTAGATAGAAAACTTTGTATCAATTTGATCTGGTTGAACTGTAAAGTGCCTTGAGATGACATGTGTTGTGAATTTGGCGCTATATAAATAAACTGAATTGAATTGAATTGAATTAACCCCAGATTAAAGTCCAGATTAACCGCTCTCGGCTTCCGTAAGGTTGTTTAGGGATAGATACAACTTTGTTTTACTTTGGGCCAACTGTTGGGAGAATGATTGGGGTCTAAGTCTCTTACCGCTGTAGACATGCATAGATGTTAACAAATAAAGAAAAGTGATTAAAATAAAGATAGTTGGATAAAATCAGGAAGGAATTTAAGATCGGGTTGGTGCTGAAAGCCAGCAGTGTGCCTCCCACAGTATTACAACAGACTATCAGAGATCAATAACAGCTTTGAGTCTGAAACTAGAAAATATTTCCTACTTGCTATCTTCATAATGATTCTCATTTTTATCCCATGTTCATAGAAAGCCTATTATCACACCTCAGGCAAAGAGGACAGGAATACAATATTATAAACCTCTTCCTCCTCCTCATAGTTTGTGGTCTAATTACCATCATCTCTATGGAAACCATGTAGCTGAGTGAGTAATCACAGTAATCTCCATTTAACGTGCTTGATACTTGCTCACCTTGGAGATGGCAGGGTGTATGTCTGCATGGAAACATGACAAGATGTTCTTGGCAGCCTTAAGCTTTGTGGGAATCTTTACAGTATATATATCCATATCACATACATCAAACCTACACAAACTGACACAATCCCAAAATCTGGATATGCAAACATCTGAAAAGTGTCAGGGAAAGCAAAAAAGCATAATTGATTTAAACAGAAAGCACCATAACCTTGCAAACCCTTGTATGCATACGTGTGTGTGCACGTGTGTGTCTACACATTTATGTTAGAGCCTTTTCTGGTGTTTGTGAGGGGGGGAGTCCTTGCAGCTGGCTGAGAATATATATGCTGGTCATTGTGGATACATTTATGAAGCAGTGATTGGTTTTTAACAGTGCACCAGCCACAGTTGTGTGTTCCAATTCGAAAAATGAAAAGTTAAAGAGACAACTAACCTCTGGAGCAGCAATGCACCTGAGTTACTGCATTTCTCCCATTATCATTAAAAGAATAGAAACTAAACAGTAACTTTAGAAAAGTCACGTTAAAGGCTTTCTGAAAGCTCTTTCTAATAGTTGTTCATCAATTGTTGTGGTAATATGTATTATGCCAGGCTTAAATCAGACACAAAGCAGACGTCTGTCTGACACATCTGAACAAAGCTCCGTTTTTAGAAAGCGGTGTCCAGCTACAAACTGCTGGGGGCATTTTAAACATCCAGCTGATATGCCGAGTAGTTCCTAGAACGAAATGTGGGGGCGTGCAGCATGACACATGGTTGTTCTCTGTAGCTGTAAGCTGGGTGAAGAGGAGCTCAGCGGCTCTGCTACCTAGTCTATACAACAACAGCAGACAATGCTTCAGTACTCTGGTGTATTCATATATATGTTCGAATCAATAGACTATTGACCTCAGGGCTCGGGGGGATAGATTGACAAACAAAACATATTTACCTCCATGAGAAAGGAAACTGAGATTTCTCATATCAAGTCAGTTATTCCCTAACATTAACATAGAATAACTACATAGATTAGATGTCATAAGAACAGCAATGTAGAAAAAAACAACACAAAAAGACAATATTACTGTCATAACTTTCACCAGTAGATTCTACACTAGTGGCACAGACTGTCATTCAGATCATGTTACCCCAGATATTACACCTGACTGAACATAACATGTTTTCTTACCACATTCTCCTGGATCTGGCAGTTGGAGACAGAAATACTGATTGATATTTCCTCTGTTGATCAGAAAAAAAAGATGATCAGACAGAAAAAATAGCAACACAACATTTTTACACTCACAAGTACTTTTTGTAACAACCAATCACTTTCACCCTAAACAATTTGTAGGATTTAAAATGGGAGGAAAACGTAAGCACATAAAATCTCTGTCAGTTGAAATACTTAAATACCTCCTGTTCTTTCTCATGTTCTTAATCAGGAATCTGATGTTAATTCAGTATTTACATTTGGTTCAAACATTTGAAAACCTGAAGACAGTGGTTACTTTATTCAGACAAGCAACCACAGTATGGTTCTTTGGAAGCATTAGTCATGATCAGTTTGACGTCACTGAAGCCTGAAATATCTCTGATGGGCTTTGAGTGGGCATTGTCAGTCTAACGAGAGCTAAGACCCTGCAGTGGGATTCAGCTTGAACAGAAACAGTTATAACCAAGCAGGAAATGTGTCAAGAGTCTTTTACCATGCAAACATGAATTACATTTGTGTAATTTCTTTCCAAACAAAAGGTCTGAAGCCATCAGTGCTAACTTACAGTAGAAGCCATTAAAATTTTCCCCACTTTCCTAGATGGGCCCTTGACTGGTCTTTGTACTAAAATATTCTTTCTGTCATGATTTGTGGAAATCAAGATCTGAAGAGAAGCGTCATCGTCTGGTCAGACCCTTTAATTCAGTGAAAGAGTGAAATAAATATGTAAAAAAAAAAGTCACTCCAGTGACTGGAAGTTTGCAGCCATTCAGCTGCCATTTGACTGGGAAGGGACATTTTTAATGGCTGCTACTCAATGCAATCAGATGAAAATTGGTTGAATCGTATTTTCTCGTGCATCAAATTGTAATTTCGGTTTTGTCTTTATAGTAAAACCTTAACAGAACATAAAAGGTCCTCCAAGTTGGAATAAAAGTTGAATTCCCGTCAAAAGTAAAACTAAAATGTAAATCAACCACATACAGTGAAGCTAATATTATAATGCAAGTTGAGTGCAATCAACAAATTTGGAGGGAAGATGGCTGATAATCGGAGGCCATTCAGCTGCTGGGTCTGCACCTTGAGCCAATGGTTCAAAATGAACCATAAGCTTCCTCAAACTCGAGTTATGAATTATGGAGTTGTCCAACTTAAAAGATCCATCTGAGGTGTAACTGACTGCCCCTCTATTTTCTGTTTATACTATATAAGTCAAGAAATGACCACTTTTACTTTTGCTAATAATCACATATCTGCTGAACTCACGCCACTCATCACCACATTTACCCCATCCCCATATTGTCTCTTGGTACCGACCATTTTGGTGGCATCTTGCAGTATTTTTCATAGGCAAATTTAGTGGTTTACTTGTCAATATGTATATGTTTAAGTACAGTAGTAGCCATTTAAAATTTCCCCAATTTCCTTGATTGGTCCTTGGCTGTTTATTGGCTGGTTCCCTAAAATTCCTTTTTAAACATCAATATTTGTACCAAACTATTCTTTCTGTCATGATTTGAGGACATTAAGATCTAAAGAGAATTTCCTTCTCCTGGTCAGACCCTGTAATTCAGTGAAAGGGTGGAGGGTGGAGGAAAAACATATGCGAGAGGTGGTCACTCCATGGGCTGCAATTTGGAGGGGATTTCGTGGGGAGTTGAATGGAATTGGGCTACCATTCAGCTGGCGTTTGACTAGGAATGGCCATTTTGAATGGCTGCTACTGTAAGTGTTGCACAGCGGGATCCTTTTCGGGATATGTGCATTTTCACAAATTGATTATTAGGCTTAAACATTTGTGAAACAAAAACAGCTTTTCTGGGAAAGTACTTAAATTCCCTGCAGGATTTTATCCAGATTAGGGCTGCAACTAACGATTATTTTAAAAATCGATAAATCGGCCGATTATTTTTTCGATTAATCGATGAATCGGACAAAAAATATTTTATATATTAACCTCTTTATTCCAAAATAAACATTTTAGACAGAACAAACAAGCACACAAGTACAGGTTGCTCATTAACTGTACTGGTGCAATATGAAAAATAAATGTTTGTTTTAAAACTACGCAAACTTACATGAGAAATGTAGCTGTACATCCACAAAACATAGGGTACTTTGTTTCATAAAGTGCAAAAAAAAGACATTTTTGTTTTTAAAAGCCCCTAAGGGGTTCAAACAATTGGTCCCCCATTTCAACAAATGAGTTTTTTTTAGACTAGAAGAGTTCTGCCTTTTAAGACAGGAAAGTATAGCAGTTAAAGTTGCTACTTGAGAAAATACTTAACCATAGAGATAAAAATAGCCCTGTGATTCTAATTATAAATTGTATTTGGAATAAAAATGAGAGAACTAGGGGTGCTAAAAACACATCCTCCAAAGACAGATATTTACATGGGAATGTGGCATATAATTAATTGACATATTACTGATCTTGCTGGATTTTATTCTGCTACTTCCATGAATTGCAGGATCTTCTTTACTTTATCTTTGCCAGAAGATTTAAACTTTAAAAGCCTTGCCCTCATAATTTGCAAGTTAATTTATTTATAAAGTAAATGTAAACGCTGCTTAAGCTAATTCAAATGAAATTAAAAGTAAAATAAGTAGCCAACCTTATCACTGTCTGTAACCTACTAACAAGGCAAGGAAAGCATCAGATGAGCTACCTGAGAAACTAACGTTACGTTTCCCCACTTTAAAACCAAACAAACATGGTGGTTCCGTGCCATGTTAATTTGTTTTTACAAAAGTTGCATGTAATGACTTTTTTCACTGTACAAAGCGCAGGCTATTTTAATTATTGTGATCAATTTGCGCCGTCAATCCCGGCGCATGCGCGCTTCATTTGCAGTCTGGACGCTGAGGGTAAACATCCTGCGGCTCTGACTGCAGCGCTGAGAGGGACTCCTGCGGGAGCGGGAGAACGGGGTTGGGATGGGGGGGCGCCCCACGGCAGAGTAGAAACGATACATGCTTTCACGTAAGAGTCTCCAAAAGCCGCTAGTGACACCGTAAAAAGTTGCCAGATTTGTCGCTTGTCGCTTTTTTGAAAAATAGTCGCTGGAGTTGGCAACACTGCACCTGCGGCGCTGGCTCGCTCTGCCGTATTTTTTTTTCTTCCCCCGTTTCAGTCAAGTGGATGTGATGACGGCGGCGACGGATGACGCATTAATCGCGTGACAGAACTAATCGATGATGAAATTCGTTGCCAACGCTTTTAAAAGTCGATTTTTATCGATTTTATCGATTCTTTGTTGCAGCCCTAATCCAGATATCCACTCCTCCAAAACAGCACACCACATGTGGATGTACTTACACTCGATGATGGTCTGTAAATGAAAAGCATTTGGTAATCTTTCAATTCACTGAGGGGCAATAAGATCAAATTCACTTTCTCACTTTGTTTTATTGGCTTAGTCTTATGACTGGAGTGTGTTTTATATACAGTTCTATATAAACATAATCAAAGAAATGTAGATAAGAATTGGATTTCAGTTTAACAATTTTTTTTTTTTTTTGGGGGGGGGGAGTTTTTACACCAATAGTGGCTCGTTATTTACCAATAAATCCATGCAGAATAACATTTATCAACGACTTACTGTGCCCGCTTCGATGGGAATTGTGACAGATTCCTGTTGAGACAGCTGGCATAAGAGCATGCTGGATGGCCATTTCCCACATCCGAGCCACATCCTGCCCCACTCCACTGACCTGGAAATGCAAATTTGGTATTTTAGCCAAAACTAAATAATTCTTCACAAAGTGAACAACATTATGGACAACAGTGAACGTCCTCCTCAGGGAATTGGTGCCAAAAACACAACACCATTCTTTGTGTCATGATCTGGCCTGTTTGCTCTCCCTTAATTAGTCATTCCTTTCACCTGTCTTTTTTCCCTCCCTGCCTCAATTATCATTTATTCCTCTCACCTGTTTCCTCTGGTTTATATTCAGTTCAGCCTGAGCATTCAGTGCCAGATCATTACTTGTCTTTCTGTTAGCCTGTCTGTTAGTTTTGTTCCTTGGTTCATGTTCTGGATCCTGGCAGCCAGTGGAAAGAGGGTTTTTGTGTTTGTCTCATCTCCTGATTGTCCACTGTTCCTCCCCCGCGGAGTCCTCTGGGTTTTTGGCTCAATATGTGGGGAGGTTCAGTTTTTATCCAGTAAGCCTGGCTCCAGGGAGGAGACCAGTTTAAAGTCCTGCTTCAAGTTCCGGTTCCACGTCCTGTCTCGGCTACTCTCTTCCACTGAGCCTGCCTGTCTGCACCTGATCCTGTCTGCTCCTGTGGGTGACCACCTGGTCATGCTTCTGGTCCCAGTCAGACTCTGAACCCTCCTGTCCCGAAGCTCTGTTAAAGCCTGGAAGCCTGGATCCTGCTACCTGTTCTGTTCCTGCCTGATCTGCATCTCTGATCAGGATCGGCTTCCCCCAACTCCTCCGGAGCTGCAGCACTGGGGACACTCTGGTTGACGCGAGCTGCGTCGAGCTGTCAGCCCATCGGCTGGATTGCACCCCTCAAGGGGTATGGACTGAACTGCTAAACCAGGTAAGTGACTCACTGAGAACATCATCTTCAGTCAGATGATCGTGGTCACTTACCTGTGTTTCTCCCCTAGAGTGTCTGAGATTGGGCGGTGTCCCGCCCCCCCGCTTGCAGTGTCTGCGAGCCACAGCTCCGCTTTTGTTTTGTTTGTTTATTTAATAAACGTTTTGAGCTTTCCTACTGACTGTCTCTCCTTGAATACTGGGTCCTTCTGTCCTCGCTTCATGACACTTTGTGTAGCCAATTCTATACCAAAAAGCATATAGAATAATCCCCCAAAGAGCTAGGGGATTTACTTGCAGATAATAAAGCCAACTGTAAACAATATCTTACTCTGCCAAGTGTGCTGGAATTGGGGGCAAAAATATGACGTGCTAACAATGAAATCTGAAGAGTCTGACAGATCAGTTTAAAAAGGGTGTTGGTATTGTTTAAACAGTCTACTATGATATATGCAACTCCCACTTAGACCCACTTATTTACTCTCTCTTAAATTATTATTATTATTATTATTGTGATATAAAAATCTCTCTCACCAGAATAGTACTGCCTGTCATGGACAATTCGCTTCTCAACAGATTTTCTCCAACATAGTAAACCAAGGATGCCATCGTGATTTCGAAGCAGTGAGCGTTGGCTCCATCAGGAAGCAGGGAGAAGTTCTGAGCTGGCTCCAGAGCCAGGATCTCTGACAGAGGAATCTCCTGAAAACAGATTACGTGTAAGAAGCAAAAGCAGCAAAGTCTGAAAAACTAAAAAGTTTTTGGTGGTGTAAAGTACGACCTTCTGGAATTTGAACTCAGGTGTGGGGGCTATTTCAGAAGGAGCCGCTGTAATTAACAGCTTATTAATCTAAATCCACTTACTCAAACTCTGTATTTCGTTATCAAATGACTTATAACAATAATGTTTAAAAAGTCTAAGTATTTTTAAGTTAAGAGTGAGCTTAAAAGCTATACAAAGCCTTAAAGCCTTGACACCTTGATTCACCATGGGAACCACTGCAGAAAAAAATATCAAGCTATTTTACCTTTCTGCTGAGGGAGGGTCTGCTTTCAAATTATAAAGAACATGTTGAGGTATTACATAAAAATGGACAAAGCAGAAGCCAGAAACACTGCATGAAAAGTGAGATTTTCGTCCCCGTAAACCCCCGTAAACTCCCGCAGATCTGCCTGATTTTCGTCAGTTTCCGAGAATTTGCAACCCGTGCTTGTCCGCGTTTGTCGTGCCACAAATTGTCGGAAACGTACCATGACGTATGTGGGGAGCGATCAGCTGTACTAATGGCCCTAATTAGCATATGAATACAGCAAACCCGCGTGGCTGGCCAGGTCTGGCTTGAATAACCTTCTCAGTATTGGCTGAAACCACTATTATCAAACAAATGAAATCGCTCGTGATTGGCAGCAAAACCACACGTGGCCACGCCAGGCTTTAATTTTCTTACTGAGTATTGGACGGAACCACTTCTTTTTAAACAAGTAAAGTCGCTCGTGATTGGTTGGCATATATATATATATTTACATATAAATTTACATATATATATTTATTCATATATATATATATATATTCATTCATATATTTATTCATTCATATGATGTGTATTTATGTTATCCTACACTACTACACAATTATTATGCTACCATCAAGGACATGAATGAATTTATACAGGAAATGAACATTTGCCAGGAAGCTGTTTATGCAAAGAAAGAGCTTTATTGAAACACACACAACTATATACAACGCGTATCCAAACACATGCGTTTCTAAAAATTAAAAGTCCGTGAACGGTCCGTTTGCTTCCTCGGGTTGGAGGTAACTGGCAGCATTCCCTCCGAGGCAGGTCCGATGTGCAGACGCCTACTGTGCGTGGCCCTGTACTTCAGCATCGCTTCTAACCGGGACTGCAGCTTAACACAGAGTTCAGTGAGATCCGGCCTACGAAATGGCGGCGACCGCACAATCCATCCAGAGACACCGCCGAGGAAGGCGGACTTCCAGAGTTCCACTTCCTCATCTGCTAGCACACTCTGCCTCGCTTTCAGCAGCTGGAAAAAAAAAACAATGAATCAGCGCACTGCGTATGGACACAACACATCTATCAATGCACCTGAAAAATAGTCACCAAATAAAGTCTTACCCTCTTTCTTCTGGCCCGACTCCGAGCAGATTGCCTCCGCACGCAGCGTGTTGGCTGGCTGCGTATATCTGAAGCTCCTGCGTACCGTCTGAAAATACGTCTTACAGGCAGCTGGAAAACAATTAAATGAGAGTGGTATAAATAAAAAATCAAACGCAAGTCACAGTAACAAGGAAGGAGAAAACATTAAAACAAGTCACTTACACACAATGTCGTCTTTATCAACATCGTGCAAATCTGGACTTGCTGTATGGCTCCGAGCAAATAGGAGGCCTGTGAAAACAAAATGTAAAGCTATGATCGGTATCCATCCGTATCCATTGCCTTTTACCGCAGAATGAAAGCATATTCTTTAAATCTTACCCTTGCTCCGGTTCATAGCGCCTGCAATTAGTCTCCGAGTTGTGAAGACGGCGTACTGCTTCCTGTGAATCACAAAAAATACACTTTAATAAAGCTTGTTCTTGCAAGGCTAGGCTAGATAGGCTAATAGCTAGGCTGCTATTAGCCGTAGCTTAGGCTAGGCTGCTTTTAGCTTAGCAGGCAGTAATCGAACATATATTTACCGCTAGCATCTCTTCTTTGAGTTCGTCTTGTTCGATGCAGAGTCGCCATCCCGTCCAAGAGGAGTTTTACCCCGAAATCCCCCATTCTCCGCTCCAGACCGCCTGCACAAAGCAAAGCATCTATCCTCCGCTGTGGATCCAGCCGCGCCGCTCTGAGTTTCTTGGAGATCGTACAGAGCATGCGCGAGATGAACCAGAGTTTCCGCGGATCAATAAAAATAATTAAAAAATCATTAATTTTTTTTAAATCAAGGCCTTAATTGGCACTAAAATTATTTAAATATGTTTATCGAAGTATTTATAATTCTTTAATAAAAAATGCTTATAAAAACAATTTTGTCAGATATATTATATTGCTCCAGGCGGAGAAAAAGCTAGAGGATATATATATATATATATGTGTGTGTGTGTGTTTACATACATACAGGAGTCATGGAACTCTGCTTACAGCTCCTTCATATTTCATGTACACTAATAACTTGTGTACATGGTTCTTGTTGATGGCATTAAAATCATTTCAAATAGCATTAAATTAGAGTCACTCATTCCTGTATGAACCCTGTGAGCGCTTAATTTAATATGACATATTAAAAAAATCCCACCATCATCCAGCATATGTTCAGTTTCTGCCCAAATATATATATATATATTTTTGTAGATTTTTGTAACGGGGATAAGGATAACTGCTTTTTTTTTTAATGAACTTGTTCACTACTTCCAAACTCAGCATCTCTTTTCATTCCTGTAATAAGAAGTTTCTTTTGAATGGATTTGATTAAAGTTTAAGAACCTCGGTATAAAATAAATATTTTGATGGAGACGAGAAATCTGCTTCCTCGTTGGTGAATAACCAATAGTTTGGATCCAATCATTTAGATAAACGGTGTTAGTTTTTTTTTTTTTTATATATATATAAGAATTGTGCTATAATTTCTAGTCACCGATCTGTTGCTGCTATATTTTAATTTGACGAACCGGAATTTGTCGATGTTCTTTTTCCTGTTTGGTGCGATTGCAATTGCGGATCTTGACCTGGCCGGACCTTATGACCACAGTGTACCAATCTTCTGATGGCTACTTCCAACAGGATAATGCGCCATGTTATAAAGTGAATCATCTCAGACTCATTTCTTGAAACTTTTCCACTTAAGTAATTGTGAATTGAGCATATTGACAGACAACATTTTATTTTTTATCTTAAATGCTATTTTTTTTTTATAATTACTGCTCTAAATGTATTGCTCTGTCAGCTAAAGATCTGTTTTGGTCTCTATACTTTAATTAAATAGATCAATTCAAGCTAAAATGTAAGAGGCTATACTGAGCCTGATCTCTTTGTATTCTTACCTTTCAGAAAAATGTCACTTGGTGTAAAACCCCCCCTGCAACCCTGATTTGCGTTTGTATAGCTCACAGCATGTTCATTTACATGTTAAAGCCTCCCCTAGAATTCCATGGGGGGGAGGCATGGGGGGAACACTGCCTAAGAGAGTCCACGTCAATTTCTGACAATTTACGGGAGTTTTCGGCGAAGCCTGCAAATTGTCGTAAACTGCCGCTAACCTGAAGTTCCACGACAATCTACAGTGCCGCATATTGACGAAAATCCCACTTTTCATGCAGTGAAAAGTGTAAGTACTTAATAAAATACTCAATTCACAGTTTTGATTTTTTTGCATTTGATTTTTTTTTCTTTTTTTGCAACTACACAGAAATAAAGGACTTGTGTGTTGCGGTATTTTTTAGCTTTTGTGGAACTGAACCTTGCAATAAGTGAGTACAATTCTATCTAAAAACTTGAACATTTTTAAGTTAGGTTAATTATATTTTTATTGAGATTATCCTTAAAGCATGTTCTTCATATTGTTGGACAGATTTTTTAGTGTTTGATATCTGATCATCATGATGATTATGGCTTAAAGGCAATGGAAAATAAGGGTTAGGTTTTGCACAGCCCAATAAAATAGGAAGAAAAGAATATGAATTCACACAATATACCATGGCCTACAGAAGAATTCATCCCCAATCACCATTTTTTCATTTAAACAACATGCCTCCATCTTTGAAAAGATGTATTCTTTTTAGTTGTAAGGCAATTAAAGCATTTTACTTTATTGCAATCAAAGTAATAAAAGTATTTATTTATACAGGAAATGCCAGTTCTAAGTCTATTTATGCTTTCCATATCTTGCCACTGGGATTTTTGCGAATTCCTCAAAGCAAAACTGCACCAGCGCCTTCATGTGGGATGTTCTTTTGCCCGTAGAACAGCGATCTTCGATTCTAACCACTGATTCTAATTCTGAATAAGGTGTAAACTTTTACCTATAACACATTTAAATGTTTCTCTGCTGAACACATGACTGTTGTTTAAGCCGTTCTCTTTGGGTCTTTGTACAGCGGAAAGGTATTCCCAACAAACGTTTCTCTACCACAAGATTGTTTTATTGATAGAGTTTACTACAGTGTGTATTATAAATTTGACTTTGTTTTTTAATTATTCCACACTGTATTAGGAATATACGATTGATAAATTTGAATGAATTTATCAATGATGAGCAGTCACACTTAGGAGGTGTCTATGTAAGAATGAGAGTAGATGAATTTGACTTAATTAGAATTATAGGCTTGGGTTACCAAGTCTAAGGTAAATTAAAATAATGTGCCCATAGTCTTCATTTAATAAAATGAAACCCAAATTGTAGTTAAATGTTAAAACTGAGGTCTTGAGTGACAAAATTTGGTCTGTAAAGTTTTTAATGTGATTACTTTTGATCGATGATTAATGCTACATCTTCAGGGGGACTATTGATTGTTTATTTCATGATTCTATGAAGTTGAGAGAAACAGTGCTTAGGGATTTCTCCTTCCATTTTGATAGCCTGGTCCAGAGATGGGAAGTAACTAAGTACAAATACTTCGTTACTGTACTCAAGTAGATTTTCCTGATATTTTTACTTTACTTTACTACTTATTTTTATGGCGACTTTTTACTTCTACTCCTTACATTTTTACACAAATATCTGTACTTTCTACTCCTTACATTAAAAAAAATTGGCTCGTTACTTTACTTTTGAATTATTTCAATGGAGTTACCGTTATTATTTTTCACGTCATCAATACCAAATTCAATCTAATTGGATGGGAATCTACGTTGCATTTGACGCACCACTACAAGATGAATCAACAGATTCTGCGGTATTAATTCGCGGCAAATAATTGCAGCTTGGTGGCGATGGCGTTAGCATAGTAGTATGGACGACGAGATGATTGAAAATGAACACAACGGAGATCTAGTCCTATTGGCAGACATCCATTTAAAATGTAGGCAACGGCATGAAAAAAGTGGTTTCTACTTTTACTTTTATACTTTAAGTAAATTTACAAGCCTGTACTTTGTTACTTTTACTTGAGTAAAGAAGTTTAATCAGTACTTCCACTTTTACCAGAGTATTTTTAACACAAGTATCTGTACTTTTACTCAAGTATGGAAAGTGAGTACTTTTGCCATCTCTGGCCTGGGCATGAACAGACATGAATGGGTTTTCGGACATAAAAGTTTTTGGTTCCTCTGCCGGAATATACAGTTATCATCTGTAGGAATAGAATGAGACCTGCGTCCTTGATCATTAAAGATGATGGAAATCTGCCTTTTTTTCAGTAGTCCTATTTCTCTGACTGTGACTGGCTGGATCTGCTCTCTGCATCCTCTGACATGGTAGCCAACGAAAACACAGAAGCATGAGGGAGGTGTGAGTGAAATTGAGTTCATTCTGTAAAACCGTAGTAGCCACCTTTTCTCAGCCATGTCTTTGTCCAAATATGTCGTCACCTTTTCTTTTTAGGGCTTTCAGCACAAAATTGAACAATTGCCAAAGCAGCGCGTTTCACTCTAGTGAGCTTCATAATCCTTTTCTACTCGTTTGGCTTCCGGATAGACAAGTCCGAGTTGCGCCATTTCACTGCAAAGCTGATTCGGAAGTGGTTTTTATACGTGCAGTGTGAGCAGGTAGATCGCATCAGAGCGTTGGGCCGCACAGAGTAAAAACATACAAGAGCTATGAACTTTTAAACCCTGCGGTTGCATCGTATAGCCTGAGCTGTAGCTGTGTGCAACGATTGAAAAAAATCTTACAGTGTATGCCCAGCTTAAATGAATAGCTTAAAAAGCTATTGAAGTAGCTCACCTTGTAGTATTTGCTTCCTGTTTCGTTTTGGAAAAGGGTGATGCATTTACTGTCCAGCCGCCAGTAATGCCTTTTTCTCTGAAAAACAATCAGAGAGGAGGAAAACAGACATTAGCAACACAGTAGGGGTGCAGGTATAACCTTCAACAACTGAGAACTGTTTTGTGTTAAGTAAGAAAAAAATTATATACTGGCAGAAAATAAAAGAAAACTGCAAATAACTGAGGAGTAAGAAAGTCCACAATCTTTAAAGCAACAGAATAGTATTGGTGCTAAATTAAAGTTAATACAAGAGTATCCTTGCTGGTATAGTGAACCATCCAGCCTTCCTTCATCACATTGCTGTTCTTCCTCTTGGTGTGTTTGACAGACTGAACAACTCGCATCAGTGGGATGTTGTTACTGGTGGACGGACTGCAGGGAAGCAGACAAAGCATAGTCTCAGAGACTGGTCCTGTAGGTAAGGATGTGGGTGAAGTAGGGGTGTTTACCTGATGGCACGGTTGGAGTCATCCAAGTCAGTGTCACGCTGGTCACTGAGGTCACCGTATCCAGTGTCCAGCATTAAACCCCCCTCTGTCGTCAATGTGTCATCTATGTCATCGAGGAGGCTACCACGTCGGTCAACACTTGGGTCATCAAGACAGCCCTCCACCATCACAACATCTGACTCTGCTCCAGGGCTTAGAAGCTCTGTAATACAACAATTTAACAACGTACTTAAATAAGGTCTGTCCAATATGGCTGAAAACGTATCACGATATAACCTTTCATCTCAATGTCAATAACTACTGATTTGTATTTTTTTTATCTATTGAAATACAGTAGCAGCCATTCAAAATGGCCCTTACCAGTCAAATGGCAGCAGAATGGCAGCCGACTTCCCTCCAACTCCTAGCAAATTCCCCTCCAACTTCCAGGTACTGGAGGGACCCCCTTTTGCTTATTTTTTATACTGCGACTCCACCCTTTCACTAAATTACAGGGTCTGACTAGGAGATTAACCTTCTCTTTAGATCTTAATGTGCACCAATCATGACAGAAAGAATATTTCAGTACAAATATTGATGTTTAAAAAGGGAATTGAATGGGGACCAACCAATGGCCCATCAAGGAAAGTGGAGAAATTGTGAATGGCTACTACTGTAAGGACCAGGGTAAAAATGGGAATTTCATTTGTAACCAACACCCTATTTAGACATAATCTGAAATGAGATGGAATCTATATAATATTACAATTGGTCCATTTATTTGGACAGTGTTTGATTGTTTAATTAAATTTCAGGGGCCTCATGCAAGAAGTGTTTTCTGTGCATAGCCATTCAAAATTTTCCCATTTTTGTCCCCAACAATTCCTTTTTAAACGTCAATCTTTGTACTAAAATATTATTTTTGTCATGATTTGTAGACATTAAGTTCTCAAGAGAAGCGTCACCTCCTGGTCAGACCTTGTAATTCAGTGAAATGGTGGAGTCAGAGTAAAAAAATATGCCAGAGGGGGTCACTGCACTGGCTGGAAGTTGGAGGGGATTTCGCTGGGAGTCTGAGGGAAGTGGGCTGCCATTTGGGTGGCGTTTGACTGGGAAAGACCATTTTGAATGGCTGCTACTGTAAATATGTTGGCCAATGTTTAACATGAAACTTGGCATGTATAGAAATAAATGTGGCATGGAGGTGTGCTTCAACCTGCCGTGAAAATGTGAGACAACCACACAGAACTTTTTCAATACACAATAACAAACTAGAGAGCTTAAACGGTGAAACTGAGGTCTGTTTCACAAAGCAGGTTTAACAAACTCAGACTCAAATGCTTAACTATGAATAGATCTAGCCTAAGGTTGGAAACTCTGAGTTTTCTGTTTCTTAAAAGATGTTGTGAGTGACTTTAATAAACTCTGAGTATGTCCACTTGGAGTTGAGTATATCTGGTACTAATTTCAGGTATACATCTACTTTGGTTATCTTCATAAGATCATATACTTTATACTTTAATATCCTATCAACACTGTATAAAATGACCACATGGCTTGAATCTCTGTTTAGGCGAAACAGCCCCCAAATCCACCACTGCATCCCTCTCAATGCATCTACAGTATAACTAAAAAACACATCAACGTCCCCTACCCTCCCCTGCCCCTTCATCAAGCAGACAGAAATGGAAACAAGACAGAAATAAACATCATATGTTACAAAATAAATAATGTGATCAGATACCAATATTTTACTTGGACATGTATCGTGCATCTCAAGTTTAGGCTGTGACAGGGCTTAAGCTTGGCCTCTACGGTTATTTATGGTTTAAGTAACAAGGGAAAGAGTTTGTGTGTTCAGACTTGCCTTCATTTCTGGTAATCTCTCCGAGGCAGTTGTTTGGCACTTTCAGAGCACATCGTTTGTGGCAATTAAATTTACAGTCTTAGAAGGACACAAGACAAGAAAAGGTCAAAGTGAGGAGAGGAAAACCATGGTTTCATTGTGATTCATTTTGGAAATATGAGAACTGCTATTGGTTGGCATGGCGTCGAGTGCAGGAGTTTGTCCTGCAAACTCCTGGTTGTAGGTTCAGATGGTGGTCAGAGGGCCCGGTTACGCCAGTGTACGGCAGCCTTGCTTATGTAGCTGGGGCTACCCACCATCAGTGTTTAAGTGTATGGGTGAATGGCTGAATGTAGTGTAAAGCACTTTAGTCAAGTCTTCTGACTTAAAAAAGAGTTATACAACTACAGGTTATTTACCATTTTGAGAATTAAGCATCTTTCCAATGAAAATACTGGGTTTACACCTGTTTTTAAAACATGGGTTGACCCTGTAAAAATCTGTATTAGGCTCCCTCCCCACTGGCAAAAAAGCTGGGCCTAAACCCTCGCTGGCGCGCTGCGTGTCTGGTGACACCATCACACTTTGTTAGCGTTGATGATGTCACCAGTGCAACAGAAATCATGAACGTAACCAATGGAGAGCAACATAAAGGAAAGCTGGAGTGTAGTCTGTGTGCTTTATTGTTTCTCCTGTTTTATCTTTCTGAATCCCTCTCACCAGAGCTGCTCCATGTTTAATGAATGTAAACAGAGTTATTTCTGCTTGTTAGATCAGAGGCGACTGGCGCATCTGCGCTCAATGGTATAATTCAACTTAGTGGGTCAACCCGGCTCTGTATGCCAATCAGAGCTAAGGTGATTTTAACGCAGGTCGTTTGCCAAGTAGTTTGACCTGAGTAGTGAGGCGTCAGTGAGCTGTTCCCACTGCTACTAAAAGCCAATTGTTCCCGGGTTTAAATGGGTTTTTCAGACAGTGGGAAAGAGATAGAAGAATAAAGGGCGAATAAAGTGTGTCGCAGTGTGCTTGTCACAAATATTTTTGATTTATGCCCAATATTGAAGAGTGGTCTGCGCTGTGTTATTCCACGCCACAACACCAGAGGGCCAATCAGGAACTAGCTGTGGGTCTAGATACGGCCGAGGCAGTGGGGGGGGGGGTAAGTTTGTGCGACAACGTAGGGACATTAGGGCCAAAAAGAGCTGGGATCCAGGTGGAAAAAAGGGTCTCAATGTTCTTGCGCAATTCGCTCTTCTAGCTGGTCCATCTTCACAAGTTGTTTTCAATTATTTCAATTATTATTACTCAATTATTATTATCATTACTGCACATACCTTTGCATTGGAGTCCCTGCCTGAAGAGGCCTTTCAGCAGCTTCTTGCAGTGTTGGCACACAGTGGGTCTGGTGTATGAGTGAATTAGGAACGTGTGGGGAACCTTGACTTTTGACAGTAAGATTTTGTCCAACTCAATAGGGCGTCCAATGTATGACTGTGTGCTAGCTCGTCGCTCCCTGCCAGGGTAATAATCTAGCTGGTTTTTCTGTCGCAAATTGGAAGAGCCATGAACACTATTAATGACATGACAATTATAAAAAAGATAATGATTACTAAAAAAAAACTATCACTACGTTAGTGCACTAGTACATTAGTGCACTAAATTAGTGCAAAGCATACTCATTTAAACATGTTCACAAAAGATAATTGAAAAATTATGAACATTTTATTTTGAGGCACTTACCTCAACATTGGGACTTACAGGGGACTGTATCATAAAGAAAATAAACAATAGAAAATACTGAGTTATGGCTTTATAAAGGGTTTTTGACATGTTTCTTATTTTCTGTGTTCTTTATATGAGCACTGACCAGTAAAGCATCATCCATGCAGTTGGGAGGCGAAGGTTCAGCAGAAAGTGGGCGGCCCACATTAATTATTCCTCCTGTCAGGGAAACATTTGAAAGGCGACGTCTTCTTACTCCGCTGCAGTTGTTGGGAATTTTAAACGCACAGCGCTTGTGATAATTGAGACCACATCCTAAAAAATAATAAAAAATATATATATTTAAAAAAAAAAAAAAAATTATATATACACAATACACAGCTTTTGAGTCAAAAACCTTCCTACCTTCACACTTGAGCCCCTGCCTTACAAGCCCCCACAGCATCTCCCCACAGTGGTCGCAGAAAGTAGGTGCTCTGTACGAATGGACAAACAGGCTGTGTGGACGTATTTGAAAGTCCTCCATGGTGGCTGAAGCTGCAAGAAAACAGATCTGATTAGAAGAGGAGTCATGATAGAACCTATTGGTACTGTCCAAGAAGACAGATTGGTAGTCAAGTTGCAAACAGACAGACCAGTTCAGTGCTTGTTTCAAGGATACTTTGATTTTTGTCCACCCCTTGGAATAGGAGTTGTGGGTTGGACCTGTTCATCCATTTCAATTTGCATGTTTTCTAAACAAAAACAAGGGCTTGTTGGGGTACTGTATATAGCCTCGAACTCAACCCTATTCCTGACATTCTGAATTGAAAAAGCTTCCTGGATGGGAAGCGAAACATCTTCAAACTTGGAAAGAAAGTCCAGTGGATTGTTTTTTTTTTCCACTTTTTTTGAATAACTATGACCTGGATGACTGTGAATCCTCACCAGCATAGACCAAATAGGTTAAACTAAAATTTAAGGACTAAAGCCCATAGGATGGTGAAGGAGAGCTGGGACCTCAGGATAACCTGATTGCCTGTCGTGGAATCTGGGAATTATGGTAAGAAACATACCATTTCTTTGGAGGTTTGGACCTGCTGTGCTTGCTGGTGGCTAAGGTGTTCTGTCAGTTAGCAGGGATAGTCAGAACCATGGCTCCTAAACTGCCTCTTCTCTCCTTCCTACAGCTCGAATCACACAGTGAATGGGCTCAAAAGCATAAGCAAAGGGATTTAGACGCTTAAGTGACCTTCACTTTTCAAACCAAATGTTTTAAATGTTTTATGGTTGTGTTCTATCGCCGGTATATCTAATATATTCAATTCTTAGTTTTAGTGTTAATCAACCCCGTGACCTCACCCTTTGAGTTACTCCAACATGGCGGCGCCCTGACCAAAACATTAGAAAGCAAAGCTTTGTTTTTTATTTCACATAGATTTTTCACATTTGTCACATGAATTAAGTGTCATGATCTGCTGTGGTAGCTGGCCTTAATTACTCATGCCTTTCACCTGCTTTACTCTTTCCAGCTCCTAATTATCACACATCTCATCCACCTGCCAGTTGCCCTTATATTGGGCTCAGTTCCAGCTATCATGGCCAGATCTTTAGATGTTGTTTTCTGTTCAGTCTGTTCAGCGCTGTTTGTTCTAAGGTTCATGTCCTGGATCCTGGCGGCCAGTGGAAGGAGGGTTTTGTGTCTGTCTCGTCTCCTAATTGTCCACTGTTCCTCCCCTGCTGAGTCCTGTAAGTCCCGTAAGTTTGGCTCCAAGGTGGAGAACAGTTTAAAAGTCCTGCTCAAGTTCTGGTTCCACATCCTGTCTCGGCTACCCTCATCCACTGAGCCTGCCCGTTTCTGGACTCTGAACCTGCCTGGGAGATCTAAGATGCCTGGAAGCCTGGATCCTGCCTGTTCTATATCCCTGTCCAGGATCGGCTTCCTGCAAGTCATCTGGGACTGCTGCACCGGGGAAACCCTCAGTGCCTGCAGCCAGCAGCTGGATTCTGCCCCTTTCCAGGGATATGGACTGGACTGTTGAACCAGGTAAGTGACTCACTGAGATCATCATCTTTTGTCAGATGATCGTAGATCCAGAGTGTCTGAGATTGGGTGGTGCAGCATCCGAGAGTCGCAGATCCTAGCAGCTCCACTTTAGTTTCAATTTGTTTATGTTTTTATATCAATAAATTTCGTGAACTTTCCTATTGACTGTCCCACCTTGAATACTGGGTCCATCTGTCCCCATTTTATGACATTAAGTTAGTTTGGTTGAACGCTTCATTTCTACATTAGGCTCTCGATCACAAAACCGCCCTCTTTCCAAAAGCTTGAGCTACTTTCAATAACAGGCATTATGTTATATTCTTAGACTTAGACAACTTTTATTATCATTTTGTTGGAAACAAAATTTCATTTCGTGCAGCTTTCAGGCAGTAAAAAGGAAGCAGCTTAGCAGTGAAATTATTTTCATTCCATGAAGTGCAGCAATTTAAACTGTGCGGTAGAAAAAGATTCTGGTAAAAGGAGCAAGCGTTATCAGGAAATACATTTCCATATATATATGGAATAAATATCATACCTTTCTGCCCACCCCAAAATTTTTAGTTTTCTGAATCAAGAAAACTTCTGAATGTTTGTTAAATATACTGAGAACTGCAGCTAATTATGCTATTTATTAAAAATTAATAACATTCAAAGTACAAAAAGAACAAACTCCAATATAATATGAGTACTTATTTTAACTGGAATTAGAATGAAAGACAATGTTCAGATTTTTAATCATTTATCAATGTGTGCTCTGACCTCAAAAAGCTGACAGCTAAAAATGAGTAGGGAATAATCTGAAGTGATGAAACAACAAAAAGTGACTTCACAGCAGTGATTTCACACCCCTTATCCAAATATAAACACAAAAACATAACATAGGTGCAATTAAAAACAACACACACAGTTAATATAAGAGGAAAGGATGTTTCACAGAATGCAGTTCAGTGAGTCACGTTTGAACAGAAGTATAAAGCCCTTATTCATAATAAAGCACAATGAAGTAATCCTCCAAATGCTAAATGGTTTGTACATCACTGAGGAAAATATTGGGCAAATGTACTCAAAGGGGGAAATAAATAAGCTGCTTAAAATTATATTGTATAATAAAGGCTATTGCTCAACTGTTCTACATGGAAATAAGACTTTGTTGGTTCCTGTTGGTGGAAAATGAGAATGGCATTGGCAGGTTACCAGTTTCATGGTATATCATGGAATAAACAAGTTAGTTTCAAAACTACAAAGGTTGTCTATCATACCATTACAGTGATTTAAGTATTTTTAATATAAAGATCTAACCAGAGAGAAAGGATCAGATCCCTCGGGAGCAGCACGAAATGGTTGTAAGTACCCTAGTTTAATGAATTTGAACCAACGTCACAGATATAACTCAAAACTAACAAAAGTAATAATAAATAAAAATTCTATGAAAATTTACAAATGGAAGTCATGCATTGCTTTTGAACTAGGGTCCAACAGAATTATTTTAAAGAAATAAACACATGAAACAGGCCTGGACAAAAATAATTGCACCTCTGGAAAAGACAGAAGATAATGCAACCAAAGGGACATGTTAGTTCACAGTGTATCCAATAAGAACATCTCCAAGCAGATCTAAACCTATTAAAAAAATCACAAACAAAACTCACCAAAAGCAAGCTCATACTGACTATCATAATTTTATCAAGGCTGATATCAATGCTCGCACTATAGAACCTACAGTTGGAGCAGTGATGTTTTTCTAGCATCTGGAGTCCAAACCCCTTATGCACATTCCAAGTAGGATGCAAATCAATGAGCCACCCGTCGTTCTCCCGGGTCGTTGTTGTTTTGTTTGGGTTTTTGTTCGACCATGCTTGAAGTGATTTCCTGAGATGTTAGTGTTCTTTTTGTTTCTCCTCTGTGATTGAAGGAATATTGTCAGCCTGGTAACTGATGGTTCAGAAGGGCATATGTGTCAAAACTAAAAAACTAAAAAAATCAGTACTCAGACTACATATTACTGGTGGCCTAGTGGTTAGGGCATTGCACTTGGTATCCAGGGGTTCTGACTTCAAGTCCCACTACCACAGACTGCCACTCTGTGTCCCTGAAAAAAGACCCTTAACCCCATACTGTTCCCCAGGCGCCGCACAATAGCAGCCCACTTCTCCCCCTAGGGGATGGGTTAAATGCAGGGTGATTTTCGTTGCTTTGTACTTCACAATAAAAGTTAAAATCTATGATACTAGCATTTTATATCAGAAATTATTGGTTTATAATATTTTCACCTAATTGAAATATGGTGCAATGGAAAAAAGCCATAATTTAAATTGTAATTTAAACCATTTAAACACAGCATTTGATCTTTAAAAAGAGGTCAGCACCAATACTATTTGCTTTCAGAGGTCGAGTAGCCAAATGATCTCTTACAGTATATCTCAAAGAATACCAGGCAGTTCTGGATCAAAGATCCCTGGAACTTTCCTAAGACCTGAAAGCTTCAGCCATTTGAATCCCCTTAACAGTATCATTAAAGCTAGTTTGCAAGTTATACAGCATCTTTAAAAATTTGTATCATTTTTAGCAGTCCCCATTGTTGCGCTGCTTTTCCCACAAGAACATTCAAGTGCTGTTCAAAGACCCGAAGCTTAATATAAACACAGACAGGTGGAACTTTAACCATTTTTCTGCAAAACATTCTGAAAATGAGTACAAAATTTTTTTTTTTAAGTGTATTTACCCTTAATTTTTGGATTACTGCAACGCTCTCCTCATCGGGATCTCTGACAGGAGCCTTCAGAAGCTCCAGTACGTACAGAACAGCGCTGCCAGGGTCCTGATGAGGTTGAGGAAACACCAGCACATCACTCCCATCCTTCACACTTTACACTGGCTATCTATTCACGCCCGTATAGAGTACAAGATTCTTCTGCACACCCATCACTGTGTGCACGGTGCGGCCCCCACGTATCTCACTGAACTGCTCACACCACACACCTCTTCCCGGACCCGGTCAGGCCCCGTCTGTGTAATTCCCTCCCAGACCACCTTAGGGCCCCACAGACGGTGGATTGTTTTAGGAAAGGACTGAAAACTTTCCTTTTTAGAAATGCCTACAATTGTTGATTTAGATTTTTAGGCTACGCATGCCTTTGAATGTATATATTTTAATGATTGTCTTTTTACTCTGTTTTTAATGTTATGGTCTTTTAAACTTGCTTTAAGTTTCCCTTTTCTTAAATGTAGCACTTTGTAGCACTTTGAGATTTGAAGTCAAATGTAGAGTGCGTTACAAATAAAATTCATTATTATTATTATTAATTTTAGTAGGAAAATAAGATGATCTGACAATGGAATGAGCATTTTTACCCTTAAAATAAGATACTTAGATATTATTCAGTTGAAATAAAAGACTGCAATGTTTTTTTGTTTTTTTTTAGTAATTTCAAATGTAAATTGTCTTCTTCTATTAACAAAGTGTCTCCCTTATCTGCTCAATTCAAGAAAAAAAGGACAGTTACATTTTTTACAGTGCTACTGGTGGAATTTTAAATAAGTTTACAGTTGTGACATTATGGTATACCATGATGAATCACTCATCAGTAAAGATCTAGATTTGTTAAAGGAACTAAATAATGTGTAAGAAAACATTTTCACAAGCTCTTCACACACATTTTTTTTTTTTTTTATATCCTCAATGTATTGTTATGTGTACAATGAGACATCCACACCGTATCGGCTCTGCTCGCCATCCTCACCTGACAGGACTGCCTCCACCAAGTCCCCCTCCTGGATCTGTGAGGCAGAGCGCAGCAGCTGCAGAATGTTGTCCGAAGTCGGGTTATGACGAAACAGCAGAATCTTTTCATACATCCCATAGAATCCACATTCTGGCAACTGCCACAAAGAGAAGAAGACACATCTTGTAGGTAAGAAAGATTTGTACGATTACATGCAGATTAGGGGTTATTCCGGGTTGTTTGCAAATGTTCCAGCATTTTTTAGATGTCTATTAGTAAAAAACTATTCCTGAAAAGCAAAAAAAAAAAAAACAATCCAATGGACTTTGTTTCCAAGTTTGAAGACGTTTCGCTTCCCATCCAGGAAGCTTTTTCATTTCAAAAAAAGCTTCCTGGATAGGAAGCAAAACTTCTTCAAAGTTGGAAACAAAGTCCATGTCATACTCCCAGTCCTGGGTGCAGGCTGGGTTTTTCCTTTTTTCTCTCTCTGCAGGGCTGGACGGGCAGGTGCTCCTCATCAAGCTGATTCCCACCCTTTTTAAGGAGCTGGAACCAGGAGGAGGGCGTCAGTTTGTTAATGCTCCAGCGTTGGTACAACTGATCCAGAACCAAGCCTAGCACCTTAGCTTTGCCTGAATCTAACCCTGTCCTCTCTGCTCCCTTCTCCTAGAACCCAGGATTCCAAGCCTTGAAACCACTCCAGAGACCTCTTCGCTTTGGACCCCCGTTAGAGGCGTTTTCAGTCAGCCTCTAGGAACCAGTGAGGCTTCAGGCCTCAGAACCATAAGAAGCCCTCCTGCCTGAGCTCACCTGCCTGTCCACCCTCAGACACCACCATCTGATCTCACCAACCGGACCTGCACCTATAGTCTGGACCACTGGACACCATCCTCCCAAACAGACGCCAAGCCGTCCTCTCTGTGAGTCTCATACATCCCTCACTCATCCACCAGCACCGAACTGTTGCTCACCTGTCACCACACCTCTTCCAGCAGTATCCTGACAACCCGCCTGCCGGACTCCTCTCTGTACACCACAAATCTTCAATAAAACCCTTAACTGATCATTGCCTCCGTAATTTGCTCCTATTCAGAGTCTGAAAACCCAAACATGACAGTCCAGTGTTTTGTTTTTTTTTACTTTTCTGGAATGACTATGACCTGGATGACTAAGAATCTTCACCAGCATAGTGAAACCTACAGCATTTCTGAAAACTGACATCAAAAATTCTAGTTCTTCAAAACTTTAAATAAAAGGTTAACTTTTTATTTTTGGTTTTTCTTGGTCTTTTTGTGAACACACAATCTTTTCAGTAGTAACCATTCAAAATTTCCCCACTGTCCTTGATGGGTCCTTTGCTGGTCCCTTACAATTCCTTTTTAAACATCAATCTTTGTACTAAAATATTCTTTCCGTCATAATTTGTGTGCATTAAGATCTAAAGAGAAGCTTCATCTCCTGGTCAGGCTCTGTAATTCAGTGTAAGGGTGGAGTCAGAGTAAAAAAATATGCATGCCCAGGAGAAGGAGGAGGTCACTCCAGCTGCTGGAAGTTGGAGGGGATTTTGCTGGGAGATGCAGGGAAGTGGGCTGCCGTTCAGCTGCCTTATGACTGGGAGGGCAATTTTGAATGGCTGCTACAGTAGAAGGTTCTTTATTCAGTGTAGTGCTCAGAAGATCGTACACTGTAATGTAAAAAAATAAAATAAAAAAATTCTACAGGAACGTAAAGTTGAAGCAACACAGGAACTTAATTAGACTTTCGCTCAGGTGCATAGTTTGGATTTCAATAAATTAAATCTAGGATACGTTCTGTTACCGAATTCTGCAGAATTATTTATTTTCTCCCCTAACTGGGTGCTCGTTTTTATCCTTTTTGACATGAAAATTGCCTTAGAGCTTATCTAGTTAACCCTTTCTTACTAAGACACAGCCACCTATGGAGCTAGTTCACCATCACCCTTTCCAACATACAGTAGAAAGTATTCATGCATCAGGGCTTCTATGGTTATTTTGTACATCGGCTTCCGTCTTCTTTAACCCCCACCTGGCAGAAGACTGCGCACACTGAGGATTTAACATTTATAGGACACTCATTGAAATACTTTGATGATCAAAATAGAAGGCAAGAGTGTTGTTGGAGGACAGGACAAGACCGTATTACTTCTGTAACATTCAAAAAACATGGATAAATTTGATGGTAAAAATTAAGGTCAATGTAATAACAAGGACAGGAACTTGCCCTGATATGTAAAGACAAATAAAAGTTTTTTCTCTTTTAGTTTTTTGCGTGTTTTTATAACTTGTACAATAGGTAATAAATCATTCAAGGGCTCATCTAATTGGTCAAAGGCCAAAATAACATGTACAGCCATGTAGCACTATTTTTACTGAATATAAAGCTTGTCCTTTTAGACCTCACTGAGGTACGGGGGGAGGAGATTCCATATATTCATACATATACTGTATGAACAATTGTAATATATAGCATTTTTTAAGGAGCTTTGTACAGGTTTAAAGGAAAAGTCCACTAAGTAAGAAATAATCAGTGGATCATTATCTATATCTAAAACGGTGATTTAATGAATTTAGCCTTAATCAGTAAAAAAATTTTAATTATAATTTTCGTCGCAATCACTGACTCTATGAGTTTGCCGGCAGTGACGTCACGGTGCGGTAAGCCTAGCGCCATTCTCCCCGCTTTACAAGCAAAATCAATGGGAACTCCTAGACACATCTGCAATCATTAACAATTATTGAAGATTTCCAGTGGACTTCACCATTGAAATTCACCAGAGCTATAGTGAAACTGACAATGCCCACATGCATGACTCTAGATGTTGGAATACATCGGGTAAAATTTTAAAAAATTGGTTATTTCACCTTTCTGATTCCTGATCCTTAACGGACGGGTTTGTCGTTGGATCGCCAACTAGAAGAGGGAGGATTTGCCATCGAACTTCTGGCCAGAGAAAAAACACGTAATATGTAGCCAACATTTGGAGGAACAATGTTTTCAAGATGTTTTGGATAATAGCGCATTGGGCCAATTACCAGATACAGCACTGGGACTTGATCAACAGCCGATACCGCACCGTGACGTCCCTAACCAGTAGGTGGCAGTAGGGTTCTTTGACAAACATAGATACCCCCAGTAAAGAACATTCAAATAAAAATTACTCTGAATTAAAAACACTTATCATTTATTGAACAGTAGGTAATAATTTCATATTTAAAGTTCTTTCAGAAGTTCTAATTCTGAATATGACCAGACTTTTCCTTTAAATATTTGAACTGTAATGGAAAGAGTTTTCATAAGGTTTAGTAGAGTAATAATAGAAACCATTAAAATAGGAGTAACTGACCCATGCTCTGACATTTTTGTGCAGGAGCAGTTTGCATGCCTTGGTGCTTAATTCTTTGTCTGTCTGTGAATCCCTACAGTGAGTGATTTTAAGGGGGCAATTGAAAATCTTTGTCACTCTTGTATCCATGTGTACATTGATTAGACAAAATGCTCACCAATTAAGGGAATTAAAAATTAAGATTGAAAATTAAGATTCAAATTAATGTAAATAAAATGAAAAGCATTACTAAAAATACTAAATGTTTTAACTTAAACTTTTAATGGTCACGATTTTTGTCTAAACAAGGTTTCCTCTTTGTCAGAAGTTCACTTGTGAAATGTTAACATTTAAAGAGGCAATACTGAAATTGAGTTTAAGAGTCGGGATGGATTTTTTTTATTCATGAAAGGTTTTTGGATAGCTAGCAATATGTCACATCCTGTTTCATATATCATTCAGATTATGTCATCCAAGGGACTCTTAACAATTGTTAAGTTTGAGGAGCTGCAAAATAAATAGTAAAAAAAAATCTGCCATGAATAAGAGACAGTATATGTTAAAAGTGGGAGCAAGAAAGTAGAATGTAAAATGCAGAAGCAGAGATGGAGGGACGTGAGCAGAAAATGATGACAAAAAGAAAAGAACATGAGGTTGAGCACCTCCATTGTTCAGACCTTCACCTGCCTCTCTACTCAACTCCTCAGTGATACACTTCATAGATACATTTTTTCATGCGTGCTGTCGCCATAGCAGCAGTGCAGCTCTTGTTGTCATGGAAACAGAAAACAAGCCTGATTCCTCTCCATCTTTTCAATCTCTTGTTATTATATTCAGCTTCAAGACTTTATGTGACGGATATTCTGCACAGTATGCAGAACTGGAGATCCCTGAATGCTCGGTTTCAATTTTAGTTAAAAACAATAATAACCCAAAACTAGAAGTTGTAAAGTTAACAATAAAAGTCTGACTTATCAGACATAATTAAATCATAATAACAGTTACACTTCTCTTCCCAAGCTTTAATAACCCCTCACCACCCAGCCCAAAATTATGACCACTGTACAGTTATTATCACCATCCACTTTTACAGCTACAAATCAAAATAATGTAGTTTGGTTCAATAAAAAAAAAACAACCTCTGCTGTCAATTTAATTAAACAAGTTTATAAAACATGTTAATTTACCACTTTATTAGTTAATCTGTTCAGTGGTTTAAGAGCCAAACTCTGTTAAAATGAGTAATTTCCCGTTCTCTTGTTTCTTGGGCATCACTTCAATTTTCACTAGTTAGTTTTGATGCAACTAGTTTCAGTTTTTTTTTAGATACAAAGATAGCAGTTATCTAAATAACCTAATTAGAATTCAGTTTTATGACTTTGGAGTAAATCTTAAAATGAATATGTTTACTCATCTTTAAAAACATCTTTTATCTTTTGTATTTTGTTTGAAAAGGCATGGTCTCTAATAAAGTTCCTCACAAGGACACCTCACAGTCCCATCATCATCAGTTGCCAGGCAACACAGAGAATGCACTACTGATTTATACACAGTACACACAGTTCCATTATTACTGATATAGAGGGGTAGAGGTGTGAGTTTATGTGTGTTGATATCCTATGTTAGGTCATAACCAGATTAACCAAAACTCCTGTATTTTAATGTTGTGGGAATTAAAATAGTTTTAGTTTTGTTGGGACTTCTATGACAGGCCCAGGATCTCGCCCTTGTTTTATAAGCCCTGAAAATCTTCTGAAGGCAGGGGTTCAGATAGCTCGGTGTGGATGATGGGACAGGGGCTGCAACTAACAGTTATTTTTCAAATCGATTAATCTATTGATTACTTTTTCATTAATCTATTAATAATCGGAAGGTTCCTTGAATAAGACTTTTTACTAAATTAACCCAGATGAAACTAAACGTAAGATTGACAGACAAACACTTTATCTTAAATGCAAAATATTTATATTTATTATACAATATTGATATAATTACAGCTCTAAGTCAGTCGTTCTGTCAGATAAAGGTGTGTTTTACAGTCTCTAAACGCCATTTATCAATGAACATTGACCATTATGTTAATAATCAAAAAATTATAATAAATCCAATTGTTTTAGCCCTAGATGGGACTCCTCTCCTTATTTCGTAACTTGGACATACTGCTACTGCTCTGCATCTGCCTAAACCTGTGGGTATTTCAAAATGGGGAATTTCTTAATGGCCGTCATACTTTAAACCCATTTTAGTACAAGTATTGATGTTTAAAAATGATTTGGTTAGGGTTAGGGTTTTAGATATATATATATATACAGGTGCTGGTCATAAAATTAGAATATCATGAAAAAGTAGATTGATTTCAGTAATTCCATTTAAAAAGTGAAACTTGTATATTATATTCATACATTACATACAAACTCATATATTTCAGATGTTTATTTTGTTTAATTTTGATGATTACAAATGACAACAAATGAAAATCTCAAATTCATCATATCAGAAAATTAGAATATTGTGAAAAGGTTCAAAATTGATGGCCCCTGGTGCCACACTCTAATCAGCTAATTAACTCAAACCACCTGCAAAAGCCTTTAAATGGTCTTTCAGTCTAGTTCTATAGGCTACACAATCATGGGGAAGACTGCTGACTTGACAGTTGTCCAAAAGACGACCATCGACACCTTGCACAAGGAGGGCAAGACACAAAAGGTCATCGCTAAAGAGGCTGGCTGTTCTCAGAGCTCAGTGTCCAAGCACATTAATAGAGAGGCGAAGGGAAGGAAAAGATGTGGTCGAAAAAAGTGTACAAGCAAGAGAGATAACCGCACCCTGGAGAGGATTGTGAAACAAAACCCATTCAAAAATGTGGGGGAGATTCACAAAGAGTGGACTGCAGCTGGAGTGAGTGCTTCAAGAACCACCACACACAGACGTATGAAAGACATGGGTTTCTGCTGTCGCATTCCTTGTGTCAAGCCACTCTTGAACCACAGACAGCGTCAGAAGCGTCTTGCCTGGGCTAAAGAGAAACAGGACTGGACTGCTGGTGAGTGGTCCAAAGTCATGTTCTCTGATGAAAGTAAATTTTGCATTTCCTTTGGAAATCAAGGTCCCAGAGTCTGGAGGAAAAGAAGAGAGGCACTTCATCCACGTTGCTTGAAGTCCAGTGTAAAGTTTCCACAGTCAGTGATGGTTTGGGGTGCCATGTCATCTGCTGGTGTTGGTCCATTGTGTTTTCTGAGGTCCAGGGTCAACGCAACCACATACCAGGAAGTTTTAGAGCACTTCATGCTTCCTGCAGCTGACCAACTTTTTGGAGATGCAGATTTCATTTTCCAACAGGACTGGGCACCTGCACACAGTGCCAAAGCTACCAGTACCTGGTTGAAGGACCATGGTATCCCTGTTCTTAATTGGCCAGCAAACTCTCCTGACCTTAACCCCATAGAAAATCTATGGGGTATTGTGAAGAAGAAGATGCAATACACCAGACCCAACAATTCAGAAGAGCTAAAAGCCACTATTAGAGCAACCTGGGCTATCATAACACCTGAGCAGTGCCACAGACTGATCGACACCATGCCACGCCGCATTGCTGCAGTAATACAGGCCAAAGGAGGCCCAACTAAATACTGAGTGCTGTACATGCTCATACTTTTCATGTTCATACTTTTCAGTTGGCCAACATTTCTATAAATCCTTTGTTTTTATTGGTCTTCAGTAATATTCTAATTTTCTGATATGATGAATTTGAGATTTTCATTTGTTGTCATTTGTAATCATCAAAATTAAACAAAATAAACATCTGAAATATATGAGTTTGTATGTAATGTATGAATATAATATACAAGTTTCACTTTTTAAATGGAATTACTGAAATCAATCTACTTTTTCATGATATTCTAATTTTATGACCAGCACCTGTATATATATATATATATATATATATATATATATATATATAATATATATATATATATATATATATATATATATATATATATATATCTAAAACCCTAACCCTAACCAAATCATTTTTAAACATCAATACTTGTACTAAAATATTCTTTTTGTCATGATTTGTGGACATTAAGATCTAAAGAGAAGCGTCATCTCCTGGGTCTCATCATTGTTGTTTGAGAAGCCGCATTGTGGTGCGATGTGGAAACGTCTCAACCATGTTTGTTCTGTGGATAGGAGAGCAGTATGAAGAGGCCAGGGCTACAGGGGGCATGTTTTGAGGATTAGTTTTGCAGATATGAATTTCCCCTTTTTTATCAATGATAGCCTGTATGTCAGGAACTCATTGTCATCCCCACAATACCCATCTGTCTAGCTAGCAGGTGCTTGTCCATCTGTCCAAATAGGGAACCATTCTGATCTTCTGCTTCACTCTGGTCCACCTGGCTCCAGCTGTAGCTCTCAAACATGCTCTTTTTGGGCAATAAAGAACTTGGAGTGGCCCTCAACAGTGTAGTATGGATATAGTAGGTATTGCTTTTTTAACAGAGGCAGTCTGCACCTGCATTGAAAAATTCAGGAAGGGAGGATGTGGAATATGGCTGTTCTTCCCTTAAACCCCTGCTGCAACACATTTCACCATAGGTATGGTGTACAGTGCACGATTGTTGTAACTTGCACTTCTCCTCTAAGAAATTCTGAACTTCTTGTTGGATGCAGTGACAGATACCATCTTACTGGTCTTAAATTACAGTCCACTGTGATACATTCACATATTCTTATCACAGGTCTTCAATCCTGTCCTGTATTTTTAGACGTTTGAAAGGACACCTGAATCAAATTATTGCTTTGCATGCATCAGGAGCTGTAGATACTGGCCATTTCTTAACATGTGTACTTGTGCGTTCTCACGCGCTCGTGAAATGTAATTCGACCAAGGACTGTTCCAATTCACAATAACGCAAGACCAAGAACTTGTTCTTGTCCCTCCCTCTTTACCCGGCATGCATCAGAGAAGGCTTGTCCGTTCTCCACAATGACAGCTGTCCCAGCATGCACTGCGGCAGGAGCTTCCAGGGTCAAAAGTTCACTTTTCTGATGCCTTTGTTCTACAAAAGTACGTTTTAAGATCATTTAAAGCGAGAACATTATACTTAAAAGGTATAGTAAAGCATTTTCTTTTTCCGGATGGATCATCAAAATAAGTGGTTTTTGTACCTGTCAATCATTGAGGTGATACGTAAGGCCGTCCTACATGCTCATCCCATTAGCTATCTTTTTCTGCGCATGCGCACTTTCAGGCGTATATCTGTGATGAGCTATGGTTTCAACCAATCATTAAAACTCGCCTTTCTCACCGCGGTTCTTTGAAAATGGCCGATGTTCTACGAAGTGTATAAGAAGAGAGAAAAGCCTCACAAGAGAGAAACAAGACCAGAGTGATTTTGGGAGGTTATTTCGTGATATGCCGTACTCTGGAAGCACAGGTTGGGCTTCTCACTGATGCCTAGGCTGTCAAGTTTCTACCTGACAGATAAAGTTTGGCATGTTATTTGGAGAAATACATTTAATATTACTGCTAGTAAAATTAGGATAAATGGGCTTGTGCACGCTCTTGCACACGTGTAATAGGTGTTCCCTATCAGGTGTGGGTACAGGGTTGTGTGTGTGCTTTTGTTTTTTTGAAGTGGAGAGGGCGGGTCTTTTAAAAAATTAGCAAAAATCCTCCACTACACCTATGAGCATCACTATATGGGCCATTTACTTATTTAGTGTGTAATTTAAGGAAGGTTCTGATGTTGTGAGGACCGTTGGAAACCATTGACGCTTGAGGCTAACGGCAAACAGGGCTAAAGTTAGCCCGTCTGCAGCAGCCAGGGATAACGTTGGCCCGTCTGCAGCAGCCAGGGCTAACGTTAGCCCGTCTGCAGCAGCCAGGGATAACGTTAGCCCGTCTGCAGCAGCCAGGGATAACGTTGGCCCGTCTGCAGCAGCCAGGGATAACGTTGGCCCGTCTGCAGCAGCCAGGGCTAACGTTAGCCCGTCTGCAGCAGCCAGGGATAACGTTGGCCCGTCTGCAGCAGCCAGGGATAACGTTGGCCCGTCTGCAGCAGCCAGGGATAACGTTAGCCCGTCTGCAGCAGCCAGGGATAACGTTGGCCCGTCTGCAGCAGCCAGGGATAACGTTGGCCCGTCTGCAGCAGCCAGGGATAACGTTGGCCCGTCTGCAGCAGCCAGGGATAACGTTAGCCCGTCTGCAGCAGCCAGGGATAACGTTGGCCCGTCTGCAGCAGCCAGGGATAACGTTGGCCCGTCTGCAGCAGCCAGGGCTAACGTTGGCCCGTCTGCAGCAGCCAGGGATAACGTTGGCCCGTCTGCAGCAGCCAGGGATAACGTTAGCCCGTCTGCAGCAGCCAGGGATAACGTTGGCCCGTCTGCAGCAGCCAGGGATAACGTTGGCCCGTCTGCAGCAGCCAGGGCTAACGTTAGCCCGTCTGCAGCAGCCAGGGATAACGTTAGCCCGTCTGCAGCAGCCAGGGATAACGTTGGCCCGTCTGCAGCAGCCAGGGCTAAAGTTAGCCCGTCTGCAGCAACCAGGGCTAACGTTAGTCCGTCTGCAGCAGGCAGGGATAACGTTGGCCTGTCTGCAGCAGCCAGGGCTAACGTTAGCCCGTCTGCAGCAGCCAGGGCTAACGTTGGCCCGTCTGCAGCAGCCAGGGCTAACGTTGGCCCGTCTGCAGACGCCAGGGCTAATAGGGTATGACATCTTTAGTTTCCACACAACCAGGGGAGGATTTAGTCAATACTAGGCAGTTGCCTAGGGCCCCAAGTTCCTGGGGGCCCCATAAAACTCTGTTTACAAGTATGGTTAATACAACTATTCCTTATTTGTGCACATTATGTTTTTGATAAAAATGCTTTCGCTAAAATGCCATCTGAACGCTTATAATACTAAACATAGAGAGGAAAACAACAAAAGGGACAAGAAGAGATTAACAAAACCTAGAACAAGTAATGTATGTCTTGTCTATTAAAATGTCTGTATATGTAAAATTGGTCTGTTTTATTGTCTTCTCAGTTCAGAGGTCCTCCTGCCTGTCTTTGTCTAGGGCCCCCACATTTTGCTAAATCAGCCCCTTCACACAACAACAGACAATATTTAGAAACAGCCCAATGAAGGGGAAGGAGTATTTTTTTCAACCAGCTATACCAGCATGCACTGCAAACCATATGTTTGCTATAAAACATGCATTTTACATGATTTGGTTTTTTTTATGATAAATTTGTAATACGGTTTTAGCTGCTTCATCTCTCCTTGTTTAAAATGTCCCAGCTCCAAAAAAAAAACAAGTGTCAAACCAGAGTACTGTGTTAATTGGCTACTTTATCATTTGATGCTGACATCTGGAACATTTGACATGGTAACTTTCTTTTCTCTGAATAGTTACACTGAAGTTTTTAAAGAATGGCTCCATCTGCATGTATAGATGTGTTGTTGTTAAGTTGCAATAAACACATTTCGAAATATTTGCTTATACTGATAAAGAGTATAAAAACTAGGCTGTGATTTCCATTGAAATGGACAGTGAAAAACTTTCGTGTAACATTGATTTTTTTTTTTTTTTTTTTTTTTGACAGGAGCACTCTAGATGCGTGCGTAAAAACTTCTCATCAGCATCTGACAAACTACTGGTTACCTTTTGGTTAATAATGGAGCATGCCACCTCCCGGACCTGACTAAGGTTGAGCTCCGCGGCGTCTAGGAGAACCGGTTCCCGGCTCATCCCTATCTGGATTTGGAAGGAGATCACACCGCCTCCCCCCTCTCCACCTCCACCTTCGGTATTGGGGCTGTTCGTCCCTCCCAAAAACGGCAGCGGGCTGGGCGCCCGGATCAACGGAGGAGCACTCATGTAGCCTTTCTCTTCTGTTGTTTCCAACTTTGCCAAGAAACAGAAATCAAGTCACTGATAATCACCGGATTTTCAACTATTAGACTAAAAGGAAAGAAGCGAGGAAGCAACCTAAGGGAAGAGTTGAAGCTTTGCTATTTGCGGCTGCTCTGACGCACGGAACACCCAAAGCGTTAGGAGAGCGCAAAACAGTTTTAGAAACAAAAAAGAGAGAAAAACAATGAACAACTACAGGGAATCTAAGTAGTCTAACTCGCAGAGAGACGGCACGATGAGACAGAGGACGGATGGAAACTGAGGGGTAGGAATGACTAGTTGACTGGACCAGAGAGCTGCCTGGAAACCAGTGAGGCGGGTGACAGAGTCATAGACGTCAATGGTGGATGCAGGGGAGGAGGAGGGAGGAGCAGAGGAAAGGAAACGTCCTGTAGTGATGGATGGAGATCATTTTTAGGAGTCCCCGTTTAGACTTGTGGAAATTGATTTATATAGCTACACAAGAAATAATTTCTTTAACTAATTACGTTGTTCAGGAGACAAAAAAAGAGGTGGAAAGTTTTGAAAAATAACAAGCATAGACACAATCAGTCATTTATCAAATTTTAGTATATTAATATTTGATACTTAATCATCCAAACCAGGCTCTGAGACTGTGACAAAAAAGGAGAGACAAAAACACGAGGACCTGGTTTACAAATATTTATTTTAAAGGAAAAGTCCAGTCATATTCAGAATTTGAACTTCTGAAGGTTTTTTTAAATATGAAGTTATTACATACTGTTTAATACATGATAAGTGATTTTATTAAGAGTATTTTTCATATGAATGTGCTTTACTGGAGGCATCCATGATTGTCAAAGAACACTACTGCCACCTACTGGTTTGTGACGTCACGGTGCGGTATCGGCTGTTGATCAAGTCCCAGTGCTGTATCTGGTGTTTGTCACAACGCGCTATTATCCAAGTCAACTTAAAAACATTCTTCTTCCAAATGTTGGCTACATGTTACGTGTTTTTTCTCTGGCCAGAAGTGCGATAGCAAATCCTCTATCTTCAAGTTGGTAAAACAACGACCAAACCGTCCGTGGAGGATCAGGAATTAGAAAGGTGGAATTACTTTTTTTCACTTTTACCATATGTATTCCAACATCGAGCTGCCATGCACGTGGGCATTGTCAGTTTCACTATAGCTCTGGTGAATTTCAATGGTCAAGTCCTCTCGAAATCTTCAATAATTGTTGTTGATTGCAGATGTGTCTAGTAGTTCCCATTGATTTTGCTTGTAAAGCGGGGAGAATGGCGCTAGGCTTACCGCACCGTGACGTCACTGCCAGAAGATGGCAGGAGGGAGGGGCTGCTATATTTGGGCAAAAATGGCCGCTCCCAGTCTCTGTGATCACAAAGAAAATAATTGTTTTTATGTTTTTACAAATGACACTAAATTCATTAAATCACTGCAAACATATTAGTTTTAGGTATAGGTAATGATCCACTGCTTACTCCTTGTTAAATAGACTTTTTCTTTTAATGGAGAAAATCAAGCTTGACAAAAAAAGTATGGTTAAATTGACAGACCACAACCCATGAAGGACAAGTGAACGGCAGATTGGTCGACCAATTACGGCCTAGCAGTGCATTGTGGCCTGCTCAAAATCAAAGACTCAGTTATGCAGCAAACACATGCAGCCTTCTTCCCCTCCAGTTGGAAGGACAGGTCTGGTGGATCCCTGGATTTAGACTTTCAGTTTTTAGATGATAATAAATAATACACGTATGTATAATATATTACATTTCTGTCAGTATATCCCTGTAATTATTAAACACATTACCTTTAATGAACTGTTTGAAGAGTTTCAGTGAGGTAATAGAGCCCATCATAGCACTGAAACATCACTGATAAAAGTCACAAATGATATTCTCATGGCTTCACATAATGGACCTTTTATCTGTACTTGTCCTGTTAGATATCAGTGCTTTTTGACACAGTTAATCACATTATTTTATTAATGATCCAAAAAAAAAAAAAACACTAAGCTGATCTTATCTGTCTGTTGTTGGTTCCAGTTTGTTTTTATAACAACAAACATTGTGACATCTTCAAAAAAAGTGATTAACAATCACAATGAATTTATTTTCCTGGAAAAAATGAAGTTTAAATGAATAGTAAATCTTTTCCATTTTGTAGGGTAACTTTTAGATAACCAATGTTAGAGATACCTTGTCCAGGAAAGACACACAAAAAAACTAGTCCTATGTGTTTGCTGTGTCAAAGCTGAACTATTGTATTTATTTACTAGTAAGTCCACAAAATGCAACTTACCTGCAGGAGCTGCTGTTCTGCTGACCTGAGGGACCGTCTTTTGATTGGGGACCACACTAGGCATCTAGGTTCAGCTTGAAGGGACTGAAAAACGTCGCAGCTCTCTGGAGAGCAGTTTTCTCTGTCCATATTTTGCTTCTACTGAACATCGAAAATAATGAAAAAATATATATATGACTGTTAGGTTTATTCAGTGATTATTATAAAATTAATGTGTGTTTATGAAACATTTGTGCGAGGGGATGCTCCACTCCTGTCTCATGATTCAGTCAGGAGACCATCCTGCCTTGTCATTCTGATGGAGCATTCTGTCTTCATGAACTGATCAATTGTTCTGTCAGAACAATACTCTGTTTGTAACCATGTGTCATGTTCTGTTAATAAAATGCTCTGCGGAGGAGGTCCAGTAGCAGACAGTGTGTTTGAGTCTGGGGTTCAACTGTCTCTCCTTTCTGCAGAAATTGTATCCATTACTGTGTATTTCAGTTCTTCTTTTGCAAAAACCTACATTTTATGAACCCGACAATGACGGATAGCAAACGCTGCCGCTCTCTTTACAGCGCGCAAAGGACCACGGTGCAAAGGACCAGCAACTGAGCTCCAGTGAGCAGCCAGAGCCTGCTAGGTTTCTCTGCCCACATTTTGCTTCTGCTAAACATAAAAAAATAATAAAGATATATGAGTGTATGCCAAGTGTTAACTTACAGTACCAGTCTAATAATAAAGTTGAGAAAAGAGAATAGGTTTTACATCCTGCTTTTTCTTTCAGCCTGCACCAACAAACAAACTCCTTTCCATGATCAACTCTTGTTTTTCTTTGGGCATGATTCCTTTCACGTTTCTCCTTTTAGCCTCCACAAGTTGGTCTTCCGCCAACTCACATAAAGAGTATTTCAAGAGGGGAGGCCCGCTGATAGCATTGATAGTGTTTAGTGCTTTATATTGGTCCGAGGAATCATTTAAATGATTAATTTACCTAATTTACCTTCCCTTCTAAATCCAGAATATATTGGTTTGCCCCACATAAGAACCTTAATAGCCAAGTAGAATAGGAGGCAGGTCTTATAGTTATCAGACTCCTCTCCTTTGAAACCAACTACCAGTTTTGTTCCATGAGGCAGAGACCCTGTGTCATGCCAAAAAATTCAAAAAACAATCCACTGGACTTTGTTTCCAAGTTTGAAGACGTTTCTCTTAGAAATAGCCTTGAGTTTGAGGCTTTATAGAGTGGACCAAAAACAAAGCCTTTTTTTGACTTAGAAAACATGCAAATTGAACCGGATGAACGGGTCCGCCCCTTAGGAATGGGCTGTCGTTTGGGTTCTTTGTTGGCCTACAGTACCTGTCTATGTCTCTGAAAGGGGGTATATCAACTAACAGCTTTTCTGGTGAGACTGCACGTATTTTATACGTTTTCATAAGTCCTGACTCAGTATTGCCCAGGGGATCCTATCAACACAAGAGGTCAGTGCAACATGCTGCACAGTCTTTGTAAGAACAGTTATTTCAGAATCTTTTGTATTCATGCAGTTTTGAGTATGCATGAATGTCTTATATATTATCTGTCCACATGTAGCTGTTTGAGTCTGCTGCACTATTGTGCCATGAAAAACAGGGTCTATAAAGGCAGTGTTACTTCTCTACATGGCAGAAGCACTGATGGAAGCCTTTGCTCTTATGCCAGATGTGGAATCTGACACAAGCAAAAAGGTAATGAAAGATTAAGGAAGATCTAGAGCCCTGTCTTGAAGCATCAGATACACTATATTGCCAAAAGTATTTGCTCACCCATCCAAATTATTGGAATCAGGTGTTCCAATCACTTCCATGGCCACAGGTGTATAAATTCAAGCACCTAGGCATGCAGACTGTTTTTACAAACATTTGTGAAAGAATGGGTCGCTCTCAGGAGCTCAGTGAATTCCAGCGTGGAACTGTGATAGGATGCCACCTGTGCAACAAATCCAGTCGTGAAATTTCCTCGCTCCTAAATATTCCACAGTCAACTGTCAGCTGTATTATAAGAAAATGGAAGTGTTTGGGAACGACAGCAACTCAGCCACGAAGTGGTAGGCCACGTAAACTGACGGAGCGGGGTCAGCGGATGCTGACGCGCATAGTGCGAAGAGGTCGCCAACTTTCTGCAGAGTCAATCACTACAGACCTCCAAACTTCATGTGGCCTTCAGATTAGCTCAAGAACAGTGCGCAGAGAGCTTCATGGAATGGGTTTCCATGGTCGAGCAGCTGCATCCAAGCCATACATCACCAAGTGCAATGCAAAGCGTCGGATGCGGTGGTGTAAAGCACGCCGCCACTGGACTCTAGAGCAGTGGAGACGCGTTCTCTGGAGTGACGAATCGCGCTTCTCCATCTGGCAATCTGATGGACGGGTCTGGGTTTGGCGGTTGCCAGGAGAACGGTACTTGTCTGACTGCATTGTGCCAAGTGTAAAGTTTGGTGGAGGGGGGATTATGGTGTGGGGTTGTTTTTCAGGAGCTGGGCTTGGCCCCTTAGTTCCAGTGAAAGGAACTCTGAATGCTTCAGCATACCAAGACATTTTGGACAATTCCATGCTCCCAACTTTGTGGGAACAGTTTGGAGCTGGCCCCTTCCTCTTCCAACATGACTGTGCACCAGTGCACAAAGCAAGGTCCATAAAGACATGGATGACAGAGTCTGGTGTGGATGAACTTGACTGGCCTGCACAGAGTCCTGACCTCAACCCGATAGAACACCTTTGGGATGAATTAGAGCGGAGACTGAGAGCCAGGCCTTCTCATCCAACATCAGTGTGCGACCTCACAAATGCGCTTCTGGAAGAATGGTCAAAAATTCCCATAAACACACTCCTAAACCTTGTGGACAGCCTTCCCAGAAGAGTTGAAGCTGTTCTAGCTGCAAAGGGTGGACCGACGTCATATTGAACCCTATGGATTAGGAACGGGATGTCACTTAAGCTCATATGTGAGTCAAGGCAGGTGAGCAAATACTTTTGGCAATATAGTGTATATGATATGATATATGTAAAAAAAAAAAAAAACTGCTCTTTCACCCACCGCTTGTATTGCGGAGTGGGTGGCTCCTTCATCTCAAGTTCAGGTCCTCTACTGGATTCTTGAGAGCTTAAGGCTTCTTAGTATTATCTTAGCTCTCAATAGAACTGCATATTTCTGGAATGAAATGTCTAATGTTTCTCCAGGCGTCTGCTAAAGCAATTTCTCCTGTGTGGGTGTTGCTACCCCGAGTCTTCCAATGATCATGGGCACTACAGTTGTCTTCCCCTTCATATCAGAGCTCAGAACAGAGAACCCAGTATTCTAGCTGACAGATAGCATGATATCTCAAAGAGCGTTTATTTAAAATGATGGATCTGCAGTAAACAGCGAGGTTATCTAAAGCAGGAACGTCGGCTGGAAGAAAACACAGCTGAGTGACCACGTCAATCTGGAGGAGGAAGATTATGAACGTGTGAGTCACTGACCTGGTTTTAAGGTTCAATCCGTGCCCAGTGGACGAGGTAAATTCCAGCCGGTCGGCTGCCAATCAGACGCATTGGATGCTGCCCAGAGAGTATTAGACTTTGAAGCTCTGAAGACTGAAGAACAGGCAGAAGATCAGATCCAAGCAATAATACTGAGGGCAAAGCCAAAGCTGGTGTCGAGGAGGTTCACAGGAGTGGATTATGCCAGTTGAAAAACGGCATATGCCAGTTTCATCAAAGTTCCTACATGGGTCTGAATATCCTAATTTTGTTTCATTGACATACATACATATATATATATATATATATATATATATATATATATATATATATAGATATATAGATATAGGTGTATTCACCTGTGATCTACTGTGTTTATTTTACAAAGTGAACTTAGTGAACTGAATTTATCGCTCAGGCTAGAATCAGTCAATTAAACCTATTTGGCTTATTTGGAACAGATTTATTTGGTTGGTGATTAATAACTCAGCTGATAGCCATAGTCCAAATTACTAAATTGGTGAAAAATAACAGGATTTTTAAAAGCCGGATTCAGGAGTCCAACCTTTATGTAAGAGACTAAAAACCTTGGTCAGCAAGCAAATTACAGTTATGATCTTTTAGACGCAGCTCAGTGAACACAGATAGAGAGATAGTGTTTCATGTGGGCAGCTCGTTTGTCCCGTAAATTAATCCTTTACCTCTTGCCTCATGTTTAACAGAGCACCTGTAGCATCTGCCCTGAATTGCTGCTCAGCTGGCTCAAAGCTGAGACTGAGAGAGGTGTTTGTTGCTAGGAGACACACATGCACACATACACTAATACTCACTTCAATCAGCCCTTGTTTATACTTCAGCCTTGCCTTTGTTTAATTCCATTTTTAATCTATAATTATGCCTTTATTTTAGAACCTGGTGCACAATCTATGTTTATGAATGCTACTGTAAGAGTTTATCTGGTTTTAATGTATTTACTGTTCTTACATTTAGGATATAACTTGAAATTACAGGGGGTTATTCCATACTCTGTGTAAAAATTGCTGTTTGGGAGGAATGAGTTCATTGTGAAACCTGTCATGAACCGAAGACAGATGGACCCAGTATTCAAGGTGAGACAGTCAGTAGGAAAGTTCAAACGTTTATTAAATAAAACAAAACAAAAGTGGAGCTGTGGCTCGCGAACACTGCAGGCAGGGGGGGTGGGGCACCGCCCAATCTCAGACACTCTAGGGAGGAAACACAGGTAAGTGACCACGATAAACTTATATATGATTATCTGGGTTGGTCACTTACCTGGTTTAACAGTCCAGACCACGAGTGTCCCCAGTGCTGCAGTCCCAGAGGTTATGCTGGAAGCTGATCCTGGTGAGGGATCCAGAACAGAAAGGAACAGACAGAAAAAGGCAGGATCCAGATCAGGCAGGAACAGAAACAGGTGGCAGGATCCAGACTTCCAGGCATCCACAGGCTTCCAGGAGGGTTCAGAGTCTGACTGGGACCAGAAGCATGACCAGGTGGTCACGCACAGGAGCAGACAGGATCAGGTGCAGACAGGCAGGCTCAGTGGAAGAGGGTAGCCAAGACAGGACGTAGGAACCGGAACTTGAAGCAGGACTTTAAACTGGTCTCCACCCTGGAGCCAGGCTTACTGGATAAAAACTGAACCTCCCCCCATAATGAGCCAAAAACCCAGAGGACTCCGTGGGGGAGGAACAGTGGACGATCAGGAGAAGAGACAAACACTAAAACCCTCTTTCCACTGGATGCTAGGATCCAGGACATGAACCATAAAATAAAACTGAACAGAAAACCTGACAGAAAGACAAGCAATGATCTGGCACTGAACGCTCAGGCTGAACTGAATATAAACCAGAGGAAACAGGTGAGAGGAATAAATTATAATTGAGGCAGGGAAGGAAGAGGGCAGGTGAAAGGAATTACTAATTAGGGAGGAGCAAACAGGCCAGATCATGACAGAAAACAGGAAAAATCTACAGTAAGTATGTCATAATAAAATCAATAAAAATTAATAGTTCAATAATAACAATATATCACCATCAAGCAAAATCTCCAGATTAGATATAACAATAATCTTCTCGTCTTAGATATTTTGTACAAATTTATCACAACTATTAAAAGCATTAAAGCATTACCTTTTTTAAATGTTCTATTCGCTGATGTAAGCTGCTCATTTCACTGTTGTAAGCTGTAAGCAATGTAATTTCATTGTGTGTTCACCCTGTATACAAAATTGAAATAAAGTTTGTCTAAACATTTTTTCACCCTACAAAAAAAATACAGTAGAAATAGCCTGTAGAATAAGCACAGCAAATGCTTATTATAAAGTATTTTATTAGGATCAAATGGTTCATTTTAATTCAGACCAGTTTATTTCTTTACTGCCAATTTACAGCACGTCATCTTAGAGTCAATTCAATCACATAATCCAAACAGACTAGTTAAAATGTTTTCTACCAGGAGATGGCATCAAGGCATTTCACTCCTCTTAAGGCGGCACATGTATAGAGGATGACAACCCTCCATTTACTACCCCCTTTTTCAGCGATAATATTGACTTGATAATAAAACAAAACCAAGAAGTTGTCTTATATTGCTCAGTGAGCAGCGGCCAATCAGATGTCAGGGTTTCTACTGTATGTAAATTTCCCTAGTCCCTAGTGTTTCTGAGTTCACATTAATTTATGGTGTGCTGCAGTGCAGAAACATATAATTTATGAAATGTTTAAATTCTTATATTCACTACTCAAAATGTTTATTATATTTAATTGAGACCCGTATCATTAATTATATAGTCATTCAATACAGTGCATTATGTATTTATTTACAGGTATATAAATAATGACATATATAATGTTTTCATAATTACATTTATTGCATTATGGCACACGTAAACCTCCATTCATGTGATTTGGCACTTGCATTATGTTGTTGATAAGGGAGTAATCCCTTATACTGAGCATGGATGCAGTGTCAGGGAAAAGAAAAAAGTCAGCTGCACCAGGCTTAGTGTGAGCCCTCTTCTCTCATGGCCAACCCATGGCTAACTCCACTCAGAAGCATAGGAGTAATCTATGTGAGCTAAAGTAAGAAAGTAATCTAACTTTTTTCTTTATATTGGAAACCTTTCTATTTGATAAAGCCTATGGAGAAGCTTTGGTTATCCTGAGCCATCTCTGTGGTTATGCTGCTATAGGCTTGTGCTGCTGGAGGACACAAAGACCATTTGCTCTCGCTCTTTAAAAATCTGGTTATTTTATGTTATTTTGTTGAAAGTTTAACATTTTTCCAACTTTTATGTTCTCTCTGTTTACAGTTTTATTTGGTAGGGACAGATACAGTAAATACAAATCATAAAATTAGCCGCCAATAGAACTAGTTTACTGTTAGCTTTTCTAACATAGAAAATTCTCATGGATTAGTGCTTCTATGTTCGTTTTGTTTGTCTGCTTCTTTCTCCTTGAACCCCCAGTCAGCCTCCTCAGAATGATGCTCACACTATGCCTTGTTAAAAAATTTGTTTCTTCAGGAAGTTGCCATGAATTTATTCCTTTGTGTGAAGAGTTAACGGTTTGACAAATATTTGAGTTCAAATAACACTTTTATCTATTGTCCTAACACACAGTCGGTTGAGCATTTCACATAATTCAATTCAATTCAGTTTATTTGTATAACGCCAATTGACAACACAAGTCATCTCAAGTCACTTTACAGTTCAACCAGATCATACAGTCAAATTGAACAGAACACCACATGAAGTCCAAAAGTTATTTGATTAAATAACAAATAACAAAAATATGTTACACAGCATTTAATGGCAATACAATCTGAACCACTGCTGTAGTCTAGAAAGGAAAGAGAGCACAAGTAGTATGTAACAGTGAAAAGTAGTCAAAAGTGAGCCAGTGTCCTCTTCCAAGACAATTTTACAGCTGAACAGAATGCCAGGCAAGATGTTGATGCTATGAAGAGAAAAAAAGACGGAGAACAGAAATGTAAAGTGCAAATAGTGTATAATTGGAGAAAGTTAGGAGAATGCATTAGAGTGAAAAAACACAGCTATTATGTTTTCCAGTGGTCCAGGCCTGTAGCAGCATAATTAAAGGACTGCAGGCTGACTAGAAAGCCATAAAAAAACAGCAGTTCATAATGTCTATCTTCATTTCTGGGTGGACGGTACATCGAACTCCCGGTTATAACAGAGGATGGGGGAGGTGCACTTATATCAACAGCATTTGGTTGATACAGACATTTGACACTACACTACCATTATTCAAGGTATTAAGGTATGTTAAGGTATATATCTTTTATTTACGGGTGGATTCTCTCAATAAGTGGTCCTCCTAATTGTTAATCATTCTTTTGACCTGTTTATGTGAAGCCGTCCTATGTGCCTGACCACAAGGCAGCTTGCTAGCTATATGTCTTTGCGCGCATGCGCCTTTTCAGGTGATAGAGGTGAGCTATATTTACATTCAGTCAAGCTAGCCATCCTTTCTCGTCCTTCCTTGAAAATGGCCGAGAGACGTAAGAAAATAAGTGTCTATGAAGAAGAGTATGAGAAGAAGAGAAAGGCCACAGAAGAGAGAAACAAGAACAGAGTGTTTTTGGGAGATTTTTTCACACGATTATTTCACACTGAAAGCACAGGCCTGGCAGCTCCCCACTGTAAGCATGCTATTTGGAGAAATACATACATTTCACATCACAGCTAGTAAAAGTAATCTACCTCTATATTGTAACTTTCCAGGGAATATAAGTTATACAGTGGACACAGATCCTTTTTTACCATTTTTAACATGTTAAAATTTTCACACCAGCAAAAACACAGTTATTGTGTTGTGTTGTGATATTTGCAAGGATTGGTGATTAATCGTAATTATTAGCAGGGACGTTTATCCTAGTGTAAGCTACCTCTTCAATTGCCATCCTCTGTTTATGAAGCTGTTCAACCCTTTTGAAGTACTCCTGGGACATGTCAGTGAGCCGACGGCCACTGCCTCCCCCTCTCTGCTCTCGGCTAGTGCTGGCTCTGACACCCCCGCCCTGACCTCGTCTCCTTCAGACTCTAGGTGTGCCCCCCCTCCTGGATCTTGGATCGGGATGAACAGGAAATGTGAACATTCTGATCCTCTAAAGAATGTCCTTTGTAGATGGACTGCAGAGTCTTGTCAAGAGGAGGTCACTCTTCTGTGTTGGGCCATGCTTCCTGGATGGAAGGCAGAACATCTTCAAACTTGGAAACAAAGTCTAGTGGTTTGTTTTTTAACTTGTCTGGAATGACTATGATCTGAATGACTGAGAATCTTCACCAGCATGTTGCTTGTAGCTACAGAGACACACAAATATTTGCGTTCACAATATATTTTTTCACGATTGGCTTTTATTTTTCTAAAACCTTTGCTTGTCGTAAAAAAATGTTCCTTTACTGATGGTGAGTCAAACATAATAGAAAAATTCCAAATCTCATTTTTGAAAATTAACTTGTATGAGAAATACAAATAGCGTGCACGAGGAAAAAAGGGCTTGTGCATGCTCGTGAACACGTTTAATAGACTTTTAATCTCAGGAGCAGCTACAGGGTTGTGCATGCGCTTTTTTTGTTTAAGTGGAGCAGCGGGTCTTTTCAAAACTTCTCGAAATCCTCCTCTATACCTTTAAAAGACACTGATGAAAAGACCTTGAACTTTTACTGTTAAAAGGCAGACACTTTAACCCACCCAAGGAAATTATTGTGGTGTATGTACTGCTATGTATTTACACCCACGGGATAACAGCAAAGTAGCTGAAAAATAATAAAAAAAAAACGCTGGCAGAACAAACACCCAGACGCCTTCTTTTTAATTTCCTGGTGACTTTAACCATACCGACTAAATGAGCATGCTCCCAGATTTTTACATGACTGGTGATTAAAACAGGAAAGGGGAAAATACCAGACCTTGCTTTATGACAATATTTTTGGACCACCATTATTTAATCTAGACACCAGCATACTGTACAAGTGTATTATTTAGATGTCTGCCTTAGGGAAAACAATCCCAGTCCATGTTAAATTAATGCGGAACAGAACATTACTCCCTTCAAACAGTGCCACAGCCTTCACCACAAATCTATCACAGGGATGTTTGAGATGTTGTGCAGGTGCTGGATGAGCTACTGCTTTTCAAATGTTCTCTGCCAATGCCCCCTTGTTGTTTCACTGGCAGAGAACCAGGGGTTCGTTTCATGAAACAGGTTTACCGAAAAACTCGTTGTCTAAACCTGAAAACAGGGAGACTGAGTTTTCTGGGTTCACTAAGAGAGTTTATTCAACCTCTGTGTAAGTCACCGTAGTAACATTCTCCCCAGAGCTAACTTGGACAGCAGCAGGTTTTCTTCAGTAAACACAGAGTGTACTCTGTCTCCGCTCTCCTTACAGCCAATCACATTCTTTCATTTCTGGATTTCGTCCAATTATTGTTGTGGTTTATTCATAAAAATATATACATCATTCACTAGGTGCTTTACACACATAAGGTTTAAAAAACAAACATTGCATGTCCCTTTGACAAGGATCTTATAAAAGAATGATTGGCATTAATTCACAGACATAAATATTTATAGGGATTGGATTGTAATAATTAATTAATTCAATTGACAGTACATGAGATTAATTGTTTTTGGTTTGTTTAATATGAGCGAGATGCAGATCATTATAGTTACCTATACCTACACTTTGCTGTAAAAATAAAATTTTTACACAGGTAACTGTTTTGTTTTTTATCTGTACTGTTTTATTAAACGTAGACTTATTTATTCTTCTGGAGGTTTCTTCCTGTTAAAAGGAAGTTTTTCCTCTCCACTGTCACTACGAGCATGCTTAGTGTGAGGGATTGCTGAAGAGTCAATGAGTTGATGCAATCAACTGGTTTTCCTCATATAGAAAACCTTGAAGCAATTTGACTGGATGATCTGGTGAATTATAAAGTGCCTTGAGATGACAATATTGTGAACTGTGTTATATAGATAAACTGAATTGAATTGAATTTATTCAATTATTCTGTACAGCACTTTGGTTAGCTGTGGTTTGGATTTGATTGGATTGGATTCTGGCTCCTTCGGAGATGCTCAGATGAGTCTGCAGTCGTTGGGTCCACCAGAGATTGACAAGAGGCTGAATACACAGAGCTGGTAAACCCCTTTTGTGGCATGGTGTGGGACCAATGATCTGATCCTGCCTTTGAAAAAAGCTAGATGATTGTAGATTTCAAAAGAAACTGACGCAACTGGAATCCTTTTAGCATCCTTCAAGAAATGCTGTTGGTGGAGCATAAATACCTTAGTATTTGCTTTTATTCCCTGGCTTTTAGCACTGGCAGAACTTAGTTTTTTGTGACCTTAATTATGTATCTTCAACAAATTCTTATTGCTGTATTTAATATTTTTATGATTTATTTTATTCTTTCATATTTTTAGCAATGTTCAGCACTTTGTTTTTTTTAGCTATCACTGTCTTAAAGCTCTCTACAAATAAAGTTGTTGATGATGATGGTAAGGAAGATGATCATGATGATCATGATGATGATGATGATGATGGTGGTGGTATTCCCCGGCACAACAAACTGGACTGAATATCCAACCATGAAGCCGTCTACAAGAAGGGACAAAGAAAACTGAACTTCTAGAAGTAGTTTTTGCCGCAAGATCTGTCAGTCTGTCTTTGGGGTAACAGCATCAGAGCAAACAAATGAAATAAGCACAACCAGCCTATAAAAATGACAAACTAAATAATGTTTAAATGTTAAAAACAGACTTAAACATCGAATAGATGGCACTGACTATACCAACCAGAAAAAGATCCTCATCACACCTATCAATGTCAATCAATACAGGGGCCATACATGAGTAAAAAATAAACCACAAATACATGAACAAACCTGTTTTACAGAATCTACAGCACTACCCATTCCCAACAGATATAGAAAGTCTATTTAAATCTGTCATTAAGGTCAGGTTGTCTTTTTTTTTTCCATATTTGACTTGGTTGCAGTGATTCACTATGAATGTTTAGCTGCCTGTGGATTCATGTAGGCTGAAAACATGTATTGTAGATAATCTCCTTTTTTGTGGAGCTGTTTGCTAAAGCAGGATGCCCATGATGAGTCATGGAGGATGAGCTTTAAACAGTGAACTATATATTGGAGATGTATTTTAGTGTGACTAAAAATAACTCAGTATATTTCAGTAATTTATATTTTAAAAAAAGTAGCGATTTTGCAAATACAAATGATCTATTTGAGGTGCTGCTATGGCGTCAGATGTGTGATGCAAAGATGTGGAGATAGAGCACATGACCAATAAACTGGCTGTTGCAAGTTTGAGTCCTGGCCTTTGCCAAATGTTTCTGCATGCCGTCAAATAAACGTCAATTGTACCGAAAAAAAAATCTTTAAAAAAGGATATCTTTACCCTCATTAAAGATAATGTTGGTCAGAGGGCCCGGTGGCGCAGTGTACGGCAGCCTCGCTTCTGTCAGTGAGCCCCAGGGCAGCTGTGGCTACAATGTAGCTTGCCACCATCAGTGTGTGTGTGTGTGTGTGTGTGTGTGTGTGTGTGTGTGTGTGTGTGTGTGTGTGTGTGTGTGTGTGTGTGTGTGTGTGTGTGTGTGCATGTAAGATGTAAAGCTCTTTGAAGTTGTCAGGATTTGGTTGTGGTTTGAGGACCCAAATGCAGAGACAGGGAGGCAGAGGTGAGTTTCTTGTAAATTTAATGAAAGGTTAACAGACAACTTAGGTAGGAATCCAAAAATCAAACGTGAAAAAAGTAAAACAATCCAGAGATTTCAAACCATCACAACGAGGAAGACAAAGTAAGACGGAGTTGGAGGAAGGCAGACGAGGAACCAGCACTGAGGAACTGCACAAGGGGAGTATTTATGGCTAACTGAACAAAGAGAGGACTAACGAGCAGATTGGGAGCAGGTGTGAGGAGAGCAGTCTAAGGAGCAAGGGAAAAATGAGACCAACACAAGAGGGAAACAGAGAGCAACAAACACAAACCTGAGAACTGAAAAATAACCAGAAAACACAACAAAATAACAATTAAACATGTGATACTAGAAAACATGGAGCAAAGTTAAACTGAATACTCAAAAGGAACCATAACAGAACGAGGGGGGCGGACGTGGCTGTGCTGCTTTGGCTTCGTCCGGTGGGGGAGCGGCGTGGTTCGCTCCGATCTGGCTTTGTGCTGCCCCTCAGGCTGCTGGGGGGGGTTTGCGGTTCTTGCGGTTTTGCGCCGGGCGGCTTTTCTGCTCTTGGGTTGATTCTGTGCATGGTGTGGCATCGGTCTTGGTGGGGTGGGGCTGCACTTTTGGCCAGGGGGGCGTTTTGGGGGGGTCCCGTGGCGCATGTGCCCCGTGTGTGCCGCCTGTGTGTTTTTCCTGGGTGGTGCGGTCGCGGTGGGCGTTGCGGCCGGTCGCCGGGGCTTGGTGCCAGGGGGCGGGGTGTGTTTCGGTGCTCTGTGGGGCTGGGGCTTTTCGGTCGGTGCCGTGGGGGGGCTGGTGTTCGGTGCCCGGCCCTACTTCAGGGTGGCCGGCTGCCGGCGGAGCCTGGGGGGCTTCTGCGGGGCTGTCTCTCCTCCTCCCTTGGTGGGGGTCTGATTTCCGGGGCTGGCTCCTCCTTGGTGCCTTCGCTCTTGGGGTCCCTTTGGGCGCCTGGAGCTTTGGGTCTCCCGCCGGTGGACTCAGTGCTCTGGGGGGTGTGCCTCTCCGGCTCTCCACAACCACTATTGAGCATTTTTTCTATGGTTAAAACTTTACATGCACAAGTTCACCCTCACAAACAACTACAGGTGCTAGGCTTCAGGTATTTAGAGATTCACTTCCAAACAGAAACCCCACATTCATATCTTCAGGTAACACAGAGCACATGTCAGACTTAATAATATTACTTTAGCGATAGTTTCAAGGTGTTGCTTTATTGTATATCTCGTACCATGTCTTTTGGTTGTGCTGCTCTTTTTTCATCTCGTTACAGGTGATGAAGCAGACTGAAAATGTTTTGTCATTGTGTCCTTTCTATCTCCTCTTTCTTTCATCTTTTCTCCTTTTTTTTCTTTTTTTTCTTTTTGCTTTTTCTTCTTCTGTTTTTCTGCTCTATTTACATTGCAGTGTCCATATAAACTGTAAAACTCCCTGCATAATTATAATAAAGCAATTTATATGCATGAAACAAGTGGAGCAGTATATCAATTGCCATACCGCTACACTTGTGAAAGTAAAATCTGTTGGGCTCCTTTTGGCATCAAGACAATTATTCTTATTGCCACATTGCCAGACAGGACACTGTAAAAAAAAAAAAAAAAGAAAAGAAAAAGCACTATACAAGTACAGGCCCTTTAAGTACAGGCCCAGGCCAAAAAAGCGACAAAGAAGATACCTGAAGCAATTAAAAGACAAAGATTGCACCTTCCATTAAGTATTAATACCTTTGAATCAATACCATTGAAATATCAAATAAAGCAAAACCAGAGCGAAAGGTTATATGTTTGATAAAGAAACACTACACACAGTAAATTCCACAATGTTAAATGTGTAGTGTCAAAGTAGAGAGACTCTTTCAGGGTTGTTACAACAACAACTGGAGAAAGATATACACTACCTAGAGTCCTAATTTAACACTAGGTAGGACCAAATGCACTTTTAAGGTGTTACTTTAACACAACACAATTTACTTTGCATGAACTTCTCAACCTTGAACACTCCAGAGTCAAATATGGATCAGCTAACTGGTCATAAGCCGGATTAATATGTGTAGTAAAGTGTACTATGTGTGTGGGTAGTGCGCTACAGTATATAATGTTAAAGACACTGGGCTGATTTTCAAACAAGCACTCAGTTTTTTGTGACTGGAGGCAACGATGTTGATTATGTGCTGGACATCAAAAGTCTTTGTCTTCTGTTTATTGATTGACAACAGGGGCAAGCATCTGTTTCAGATATTACCACTCCTGTTCCGTAGATAGTTCTTAATATGACGGAGGCAGGAGAGGACTAACGAGCAGATTGGGAGCAGGTGTGAGGAGAGCAGTCTAAGGAGCAAAGGAAAAATGAGACCAACACAAGAGGTCGTGAATGTTTCCTAACATTCATAGGGAGTGACTGTTCATGGGCAGAGTGAAATACAGTGAAATACAGTTTGTATAAATCCACAAAAGCATTCCAGGTAAGGCTGGATTAAAACAAGAAATCCCACGGTGTAATTCACTATTTGGCCCTGCACTCTTTCTTTCAAGCAGGTGCTGAACTCTGTGTAACTTTGCTTTCAGGTTTTGATCAGTCACTCTGTAGGACTTTGCCATCGACTGCAGACATTTCTTGTCCAGGAAAGATGCATGTTTTGACCTTCTAATCCTTATAGGACTGTTTTCAGCATACAGACAGTGCATTATTTAAAGAGGATGAGCTAAAAGAATGTGCTCCTACTTTTTATTCTGCAATGATACTGCTATTCCCACAAGAAAAATCTTTTTTTTTTTTCAAACAGAGTTGACTTTAACTAAAAGTCTGGGATGCAGCTTTCAAACCAAGAGACACATTGTCCTATTCAGCAGTCTGATAACAACATATTGAATATGTGAAGAGTCAGTGAAATCACAGGCTATAAGAAGAGCTCATTTGAATGATTTTACCTTCTGAGCAGAAGGAAGTCTGTATATCATTTACATAAGCTTTTTATTCAACATAAAGGGATCTCCCAATTGAGTAATCTTCAGCAAGGTTGCAGGTCCAGACATGATGTTTAGTCAAATATCTGAAATTGTTTGCTGTCTGACTTTCAGGTGTTTCTCTAGACATCTTCAACCTCTGCCTGCATCTTTCCATTGTCACTGCCTGCCTCACGTCCTCCATGAGTGTACCTGTGCCCAAGTAAAAAAATATCAAACCCTGCCACTCTGATCTGAGTCATCAAAAAGTGCTTTAGGAGGATCCTCCTGACAAATCTCAATGACACCCTCCCTGCTGGCCTGGACAGCTGGCAGATCTTGTACAGGGATAACTGTCACAGAGGATGCTGTCTTTTTAGCACTCCACTCGGCCCTGATTCATCTGCAGCATCCTAACACCTATAGGAGGCTATTTGTACTTAAGCTCAGTCTTTAACACAGGCTTTCTTAACATTCTGGCCCTGAAGCTCCAAACCTTTGTCTATGCAGCTCTTTGCTCATAGAGCAGTCACTTTCTCAACATTAGACCCAATATGTTGAAGAAAGCGGAGTTAAGTTTTAAGGTCCTATTTGAAATGTCTTCTTTTTTGGACAGTGGTACAGGATATGTGAGAGTTGTATTTTTAAATAACAGAGATAATCTGAAGTTAAAAACAGCAACATTACTAACCAGGGAAATATTTAATATACTTACTACATTTAAGAGTCATTTAGTGGACATTATCTGGTTTATATTTAAGACTTTTGACATGTAAACATTCTAAATCCATCCACCAACATCTTTGTTTATAGATGTTGGACATCTGCCTGTTTTCCAGTGTAGTCCTGTTCCTCTGATTGTGACTGGCTGGATGTGCTCTCTTCATCCTCTGACATGGGAGCTGGCTCGGAGCTCGTCTGCCTGGCTGTGTGTTTCCAGGACCTGTGGAGCCAATTTACATTCTTCTGAAGAGAATGCTCACTGTATCTTAACAGTGGGTTTCCTGGACCGTCTGTGGAACTGGTTGATACGTTCCTTTATATCTCTGCTTTTTTTTTCTATGTCTGCTTCTGTCTCATTGAGCCCCAGTGGGCCTCAGCAGATGGCCGCTCACACTGAACCTGGTTCTGCTAGAGGTTTCTTCCGGTTAAAAGGGATTTTTTTCCTCTCCACTGTCACTATAAGCATGCTTAATGTGAGAGATTGCATTTGAGTCAATGAGTCGATACAATCAACTGGTTTGCCTTAGAAAACTTTGAATCCATTTACTGGATGATCTGGTTAAATTGTCCTTGTAAAGTGCCTTGAATGCCCTGAACACCTTTGATTATAGATGTTGGAGATTGGCCAGTTTTCCAGTGTAGTCCTGTTTCTCTGACTGTGACTGACTGGATGTGCTCTCTTCATCCTCTGACATGGGAGCTGGCTCGGAGCTCGTCTGCCTGGCTGTGTGTTCCCAGGACCTGTGGAGCCAATTTACATTCTTCTGAAGAGAATGCTCACTGTATCTTAACAGTGTGTAATGTTACATTTCACCTTTGCTTGCTTTCATTATAAAGTCTCAATAGTAAGATTATGACAGGAAAATGTCACGTCTTGGTTGAGGTTTGGAGGACCCAAATGCAGAGGCAGAGAGGCTGAGGTGAATACTTGTAGTTTTAATGAAAAAAAGGTTAAATGCAGTCCAAAAATCCAACTAAAATGTAACAGACCAGAACCATGGAGACATCAAGGGAAAACACGTAGAAGGAGCCAGGGAGAGACAAGGGGAGACGATTGCAGCGATGACAGGACCAGCAACAACAGAGGAACCAACAAAGAGTGAGAGCAGAGGGAGAGCATAAATAGCTGACAGAGACAAAGGGAGGGCTAACGAGCTGACAAGGAGCAGGTGTGAGGAGACAACGAGGGAGCCAAGGGGAAAGGAACACACACACACACAAGAGGGCAACAGAGGACAACAGAAAAACATGAGAACTAACATAAATCTAGAAATTACAACAAAATAGGAATTCAACCAATAAAACTAGAAAACAACGAGCAAAGTAAAGGACTACATAACCATAACCATGACAGAAAAGATATGAGGTTTCCCAGGGTAATGGCAGATGCAAATACATGGACTTGGGAGACGGATGAACTAGATAGATATTGTGAAACATAAATTCCACACACTGAATGTAGTACATACGCTCACTGCTGTCTTCATTGTCAGCACAGAAATGCTGTTTTAAGTTATGCAATAACTTTAACGAGATGGTCAGATGGTGACATCATTGGAGAATACCAAATATAAAATTTTGAAAACCAAAGAGGCTGTACTGAATTAGCAGTAAAAAAAAGTAGACCACATTGGTTCATTGAGAGTTTAATGGGGAGACAGTAAATATCTGAATGACCTAAAAATAATCTTCAATACCCATCTCTGAAACAGAAGTAGTACAAACGATAATTTTAACAGCACAACCCTGTAACAACAAAACACTAACCATTCAGCCATTCAGGCTATTTGCAGATTTTTTTTTAAATGGGGGTGGGGAGTCAGCTTCATAGAGCTCAACTCCTCCCATTTGTTGATGTAGTCCGCAGTGAAGTCACTGTGGGTCCTTAAGATAAGAAGAAAATAATAATAATGAAAATTAAAAATAAAACAAAATAAATGCACATTAAGGGGATCTTAGACTCTTGGTCACATGACTCGTTTAGTGAAGAATCTGACCCCCTTAAATCGTCCTCATGGAGACGAACAGCCCACAGAGAGCATTGGCATGAACAAAATGTTAAATATTGGCCTGAAAAATCCTTTCATATATGTCAAATTAAAGTTATAACTGGGTATTACCATTAGTCACATGAAACATCACTTAGTCTAGAGCTTATCAACAGTCATTCTAATATTGAAAGCAAGTTCTGAAAGCTTGCGTTACCTTTTCATTTCTTTGTTCTCCATCTTTACTTTCTGTTGACTATAAATAAGTAAATTAAAGGCACTCTTACACAACAAATATATATGATTAGATGATGTTAAGAGTAACCTCAACCTTCCAGTCATGCAGTTGGTTTATCATGTATAGATATGCTTAATGTTAATATGATTTAGAGAGTAGACAATATCTTGAATTTTTTATCAAACTAATTTAATCTGTAGCTACTTTCTGAAGCAGTGTTTGTGTTTCTTCCTTTTTAATTTTAAATGTGAGATGTTTAATTACAGGGCATTAATTCTCATACAAGTATACATAATGTGCTGGTTTTCCTTTACAATCACTTATGACTTTTCACATGTTTTAGGTTGGTGTTTGTCTAGTCCATTTGGTAACAGTTGCAGCAGTGCGTGAGCCTTTGTTTCAAATACATTTTGCTTCAAATGAGGCAGAAAGCCTGGCAAGATCCTGTATTTATGCTTGTATGAGGCAAGAGTGCCCTCCTCCGCTCAAATCAGAAATTGCTCCTCTTAAAAACTGTTTCTTTACTGATACGTGTTTTGTCAACATCAGAAAAATATTGATATTAATGTGGACCCTTTTCAAGACACTGTAATTTCCAAATACATTTTTAAAAAGACTGTAAAGATAAGAAGCACAAAGTAAAATGTTAGTTATCTAATGAACATATAAACTTGCTGATGAAAATAAAACATCAAAGCTTATCCTCTTTATACCTTAAAGCAACAGAATACAAGCTGGACAGATGCTGCCTTTTTATTTCTTTAACCAGTAAGCAGCAAGTGTTTTATTACACATTACAAATAAATGACACGCAAAGACTGTAAATGAATTGAATAAATTAGTGAAAAGCAAATTACACATATACACACACATATATAAATATATATATATATATATATATATATATATATATATATATATATATATATATATATATATATATATATATATATATATATATATATATACACATTATATAACAAAAATGTATGTTAATAATCCTCCTTTCTGTTCTTCATTTAAGCAAAACAAGATTTAAATCTGATTTAAACTTTAGGAAAAAGTAACTGTAGCAAGTCACATGAACCTCTATAACATGTATTTATTTCCAACCTGTTTTATGTGTGCCAAAATAGCAATGCATTAGAATACAGTAAAATATGTTGCCAACTTATTTGGATTAAATTAATTTTAAAAGAAGTGTATGATCCATAGTCCCTCAGATTAAAAATATATCTATCTTTGAAGACCCCAAAAAGACCTTAGAGTTAATCTTAGAGGCAAGTTCTTGTATTGAGGTCAAATCTTTTGGCAGAAATACAAATTTCCTGATTAAATGCATTATATCTTTTCACCTCTGACTTTGCATTGCTGTAGGTTAGGATTCTGAACACAAACTGTTCTCATATGGCCCAAATGACCACATTCAAATTTTATGAATACCTTTATTGTTGGGATCTGGAGCTGTACCACCTTCCTCCAGCAGAGTGCGCCGTGGGTCCTCCTGAGCTGAGCCTCCAACACACCTGTGGCCCATCTCATCATCAGAAGACCCACCAGTATATAAGCTGACTTCAGACCTTGCCTCAACGCCGCAGTGTTGATCTAGTTTGGTTAGCACACAGAGCCTAGTAGCCTGAGAACCTTTGTTATCCCTTGAGAGAAAAGATTCTAACTCTTTCTTGTTTTGCCTCACAGGAATCCTGTCTCTTCGTCGAAGCTCTGGATGAGCTTAACCTGCCTAGCCTGCCCTCGTGAGCCAAACCTGAAGACTCTCCTCTGGATTCCATTGCTGCTCTTGGCTAAGAGCTGGAAACCAAAAATCAAGGTCTGCCCTCAAAGTCAGAAGTAAGACGCTGAAGCAGCTATTGGACTCTGCTGATCAATCAGTCTCTGGATCCCACAGTAATCTCTCTCAAAGAGAAAACCGGACTCCTTCAAGGTATACTTCTGCAAACTCAAAGTCACTCATCTCATCTGAGCCAGAGCTAACTAAACTGTCTTCCCTGCAGACTCCAGTGAACCTGTCTCCTGACCAGAACCATTTCCAGTCGCAATATTCATATCTGTTGTACTTCAATAAACCTTGTTAAACTTTTCATCAGCCTCCGTTGTGTTCTGCATCTTTGGGCTTCTCTCTGAGAACCTATCATAACAGAACACTGCGGCCAAACACAAAGCCCAGCAGGCCACCTCCGTCGGAGGTTAGTGGAGCAAGACGCTCAGATCCAAGGACAAGCTCAAGCCCTCCGTGAGTTACATACCCAGATTGAAACTCAAAATCAAGTGCTTCAAACTTTTGCAGGCTACATGAGCAGTGCTAATGCCACGTCGGCAGCACAACCTTTTCCGGGCCCAGTTCCGCCTCCGAGGTCACCGGTTGTGACGTCATCACCTGAGTTCCGCCCTAGTCTTCCTGAAAAGTTTTCAGGTAATCTTAAGGAATGTAAAGGTTTTTTGTTCCAATGTCGTCTAATTTTAGAGAATTCTCCTGGCAGTTTTCCAACAGATAGGAAGAAAAAAACTTTTATTTTGTCCCAACTAACTGGACGAGCCCTAGAGTGGGCGCAGGCAAGGTTTGCCTCCAAGGACAGCTTCAGTTGTACTTTCTCAGAATTTGTTTCTGAATTTTCCATGGTGTTTAATCAAGACTCTGATCAGACAATAGACTCTCGAGCTCTTCTTAATCTCAGACAAGGAAAATCCTCTGTAGCGGATTTTTCCATCAACTTCCGGGTCAAAGCCGCAGCTTCCGGATGGAATCAATGCGCTCTCAAAAGTGCATATTTCCAGGCGTTAAATGAAGATGTCAAAGATGAACTTGCAACTCTTGATGAACCAGCTAGTCTGGAGGATTTAATCCGCCTAACTATAAGGTTGGATAACAGACTTTGTGCCAGAAACAGCTCTAGACTAAAGAGTCATGGTTTTTCTGTATCAACCCCTGCATGTAATAATGCTTCTGTTTTTTCTGGATCCACAGAACCCGTTTCCAAGCCGAGGCCTAAAACTCAGTCTCTATCTATGCCTGTCCAGGTATCTCACTCGGTTGAGATGGAAGCCGAACCTATGCAGGTTGGACACACAAGGCTAACCCCTGAGGAAAGACAAAGACGTTTCAGGGGCTAAATGTGCATCTACTGTGGTGAGACTGGCCACTTCATTGCCTCTTGCCCTGCAAAGTCAAAAGCTGGGGCCCGTCTGAGGATCTGAGGAGTCTGATGGGCCATTTGAAGATTGAAAAACCTCCTCATTTGATTCTTCCAGCCACCCTATTTTTCTATGACCAGAATCTCACATTGTCTGCTTTCATCGACTCCGGATGTGAGCGTAATCTGATTGACTCTAACCTGGTTCAACAGCTACAAATCGAAACTGTTCCCTTAACCAAGCCACTTAGTGTCTCAGCTATTGATGGGAAGAGACTCCATCAAGTTATCCATCAGACGCAACCACTTGAGCTTCTGATCTCAGGTAATCATCGTGAAACTCTGACATTTTTTGTTCTTCCTTCTACATGTTCTCCCCTGGTGCTTGGTTTTGAGTGACTGGAATGACATAATCCCCATATAAACTGGGCTGAACGCCACATTGAGTCGTGGTCGACCTCATGTCACTAAACATGCCTTCGTTCTGCAGCTCCTGCTGTAAGGTCTCATAGAGGTAGGGGGGAGATGGACGCTCCGGATCTTACTTCTGTCTCGTCCGAGTACCATGATCTGGCTCCTGTCTTCAGTAAGGTCAGTGTTATGTCCCTTCCACCTCACAGACCATATGACTGTGCGATCGAGCTTTTACCAGGAGCTCCCCTTCCCAGCAGTAGACTTTACAACATCTCCATACCAGAACGAGAAACCATGGAGAAATACATTAATGAGTCCCTAGCTGCTGGAATAATCCGTCCATCTTCTTCTCCGTTGGGTGCTGGTTTCTTTTTTGTGGGCAAAAAGGATGGTTTTCTTAGACCTTGTATAGACTACAGAGGCCTTAACCAAATAACTGTTAAAAATAAATACCCACTTCCGTTGCTGGCATCAGCCTTTGAACCTGTACAAGGGGCTACTGTTTTCACCAAGCTCGATTTAAGAAACGCATATCACCTCCTCAGGATTAGAGAAGGTGATGAGTGGAAAACAGCTTTTAAAACCCCTTTGGGCCAGTTTGAATATCTGGTCATGCCTTTTGGTCTCACTAACGCTCCTGCATGTTTCCAAGCCCTCGTCAACGATGTCCTCAGAGACTTTTTGAATATCTTTGTGTTCGTTTACATTGACGACATTTTGATTTATTCTAAGAACCTTTCCGAGCACAAGAAGCATGTCCGCCTGGTCCTGCAAAGATTGTTGGAGAAAAAACTTTTTGTTAAGGCCGAAAAATAAGAGTTTCATCAGCCTTCAGTCTCCTTTTTAGGGTTTGTGCTCGAGGGCGGGCAGGTTAAACCATCTGAGGATAAAATAAAAGCTGTTTTGGATTGGCCAATACCTGAGAACCGCAAACAGCTGCAGAGATTCCTGGGTTTTGCCAACTTCTACCGTCGATTTATCAGAAATTATAGCCAAAAGGCTCTACCACTCACAACTCTAACTTCAATCAAAAAGACCTTCCAGTGGACCCCCGAAGCTCAAGGAGCCTTCGACAAACTTAAGACTTTATTTTCCAGAGCTCCCATGTTAATCCAACCTGATCCGGCCAAGCAATTCATTCTCGAGGTGGACGCCTCTGACTCTGGTGTTGGTGCCGTGTTATCCCAGAAACTCGACTCAGATCAAAAGATTCACCCCTGTGCATTTTTCTCCCGTAGACTCTCCCCGGCAGAACAGAACTACGACGTTGGGGACCGAGAACTCCTGGCCATCAAACTCGCGTTGGAGGAGTGGAGACACTGGCTCGAGGGAGCTGAACATCCAGTCTTAGTTTGGACGGACCACAAGAACCTAGCCTACATCCAGTCCGCCAAACAAGCTAACCCTCGTCAGTCTAGGTGGTCTTTGTTTTTCTCCCGATTCAACCTCATAATATCTTACAGACCCGGATCCAAGAACGTCAAACCCGATTCTCTCTCTCGTCTTTACTCCGTTGATCAATCCGAGACGCCTGAACCCGTTCTGCCAGCTTCCTGTGCTGTTGGAGTGGTTTCCTGGGAGATCTCCGATCTCATAAACTCTGCCTTGGCTTCTGAACCTGACCCAGGTAATGGTCCTCCTAACAGAACTTATGTCCCCTCTTCCGTCAGATCCCGCCTAATCCAATGGATGCACACAGCCAAGTTTTGCGCTCATCCGGGGGTGAGCCGAACTGTCGCCTTGATATCTAGACGTTTCTGGTGGCCGACGATGCACAAGGATGTGAAGGAGTATGTTTTGGACTGCTCCATATGTGCTAGAAACAAGAGTTCACATCAACCTCCCTCCGGTCTGTTGAATCCTCTTCAAGTTCCTACTCGTCCATAGTCTCATATCGCCATCGATTTTGTCACTGGTCTCCCTGTCTCCAGAGGTATGTCTACCATTTTTACAATCGTCGACCGATTTTCGAAAGCATGTCATCTGATTCCCCTCAGGAAACTTCCTACGGCCTTTCAAACCGCCCAGCTTCTAGTTAAACACGTCTTCCGACTCCATGGTATTCCCCATGAAATCCTCTCAGATCGTGGACCACAATTCATCTCCCAAGTTTGGAAGGCTTTCTGTGCTGCTCTCAACTGTAAACCATCTCTAACTTCCGGATATCATCCACAGTCCAACGGTCAGACAGAGAGAATGAATCAACAGCTCGAATCAACTCTCCGCTGTCTGACCTCCAACAACCCCACTGATTGGAGCCAATACCTCACCTGGATTGAGTATGCCCACAACTCCCTCAAGTCTGCTTCCACCGGTCAATCACCATTTCAGGTCAGTCTCGGATATCAACCTCCCCTTTTTCCAGCAGACGAGAGAGAGATTTCAGTCCAATCAGTCAATCATCACATCCGCCGTTGTCGTCGAGTCTGGAGGGACACCATCGCTTCCCTGAATCAGTCTTCAGTGACCACCAAGCAATTTGCTGACTCCAGAAGACGTCCTGCCCCAGAGTACACCATAGGCCAGGAGGTATGGCTATCCACTCGGGACATCCCCCTCAAGGGAATGTCCTGTAAACTTTCCCCGAGATACATAGGTCCGTACAAAGTAGCCCAGGTCATCAATCCTTCCGCCGTACGCCTGCATATCCCTCCGAGCCTCCGCATACACCCAACGTTCCATGTCTCCCAGATTAAACCTGTCATCACCAGTCCCTTGTGCCCTCCATCCGACTCCCCTCCACCCACCCTGGAAGTCGATGGACATCCTGCCTTCACCATCCGCCGGATCGTGGACTCCCGTTGTCGAGGTCGCGGATGGCAGTACCTCGTCGACTGGGAGGGCTACGGTCCGGAGGATCGCCAATGGGTTCCCGGCTCTTACATCCTCGATCCGTCCTTGATTGAGGATTACGAGCGCTACCTCCCGTCGACATCTTCTGGACCGCCAAGAGGCGGTCGTTGAGAGGGGGGTACTGTTGGGATCTGGAGCTGTACCACCTTCCTCCAGCAGAGTGCGCCGTGGGTCCTCCTGAGCTGAGCCTCCAACACACCTGTGGCCCATCTCATCATCAGAAGACCCACCAGTATATAAGCTGACTTCAGACCTTGCCTCAACGCCGCAGTGTTGATCTAGTTTGGTTAGCACACAGAGCCTAGTAACCTGAGAATCTTTGTTATCCCTTGAGAGAAAAGATTCTAACTCTTCCTTGTTTTGCCTCACAGGAATCCTGTCTCTTCGTCGAAGCTCTGGATGAGCTTAACCTGCCTAGCCTGCCCTCGTGAGCCAAACCTGAAGACTCTCCTCTGGATTCCATTGCTGCTCTTGGCTAAGAGCTGGAAACCAAAAATCAAGGTCTGCCCTCAAAGTCAGAAGTAAGACGCTGAAGCAGCTATTGGACTCTGCTGATCAATCAGTCTCTGGATCCCACAGTAATCTCTCTCAAAGAGAAAACCGGACTCCTTCTGCAAACTCAAAGTCACTCATCTCATCTGAGCCAGAGCTAACTAAACTGTCTTCCCTGCAGACTCCAGTGAACCTGTCTCCTGACCAGAACCATTTCCAGTCGCAATATTCATATCTGTTGTACTTCAATAAACCTTGTTAAACTTTTCATCAGCCTCTGTTGTGTTCTGCATCTTTGGGCTTCTCTCTGAGAACCTATCATGACATTTATACCGATTCATTTGCAGAAACAAATACATATTGATCTTTCAACATTAAAAATAGACAAAAAACTTGCTTAGTGATATAAATATGCCCTATTTTTCGTTTAACAAACCCAGAAATTTGTGAATTCTATTGTAAAATAATTGAGTAAAATCTATTTTAAATCAATTTTCTATTTCTAAACATTAAAAATCTTAAACAATTAATCCTCAAATAAAACTGAAAATGTGCCTTTTAGATCAAGTACTCAGATATGTTCGAATGATACTGCCAGCTGTGGTCAAAAGAGAGAACTGAATCACTATGCTGCTTGATTTCGTAGCTCGCGTTCAACAAGAATTTTTATTTTTTTTACCCTACATGGATCTTGTGTATTAGTTTAGCTGGTTGTTGGTTGCTTCAGAATATACACAATTTATTTCTTGAATATAATGCTTAAATTTTTAGCTAGGTCCGGCCGATTCAACATAGACGCGCCTAACGTCACAACCTCCACACTTCCGACCCCAAGTAAATTCAGTGGGGTGGTATGTGTCATCCTCAAGCTCGGGTCCTCTACCAGAGGCCTGGGAGTTTGAGGGTTCTGCGCAGTATCTTAGCTGTTCCTAGGACTGCACTCTTCTGGACAGAGACCTCTGATGTTTTACCTGGAATCTGCTGTAGCCACTCTCCCAGTTTGGGGGTCACAGCCCCCAGTGATCCAATTACCACTGGCACCACTGCTGCTCTCACTTTCCACATCTTTTCTAGCTCCTCCTTCAGTCCTTGGTATTTCTCAAGCTTCTCGTGTTCTTTCTTCTTGATGTTGCTGTCGCTTGGGATTGCCACATCTATCACTACTGCCTTCTTCTGCTGTTTGTCGATCAACACGATGTCTGGTTGGTTAGCCATCACCTGTTTTTCAGTCTGGATCTTGAAGTCCCATAGGATCTTAGCTCGGTCATTCTGAACTACCTTAGGAGGTGTCTTCCATTTTGACCTTGGGACTTCCAGCCCATACTCATGGCAGATGTTCCTGTACACTATGACAGCTACCTGGTTGTGGCGTTCCATGTATGCACTTCCTGCCTGCATTTTACACCCCGCTGTTATGTGCTGTATTGTTTCAGAGGCATCTTTGCACAGTCTGCATCGGGGGTCCTGCCTGGTGCGGTAGACCCTGGCCTCTATTGATCTTGTACTGAGTGCCTGTTCTTGTGCTGCCATGATTAGTGCCTCTGTGCTGTCCTTCAGTCCAGCCCTGTCCAGCCACTGGTAGGATTTTTTGATATCAACTTGGTACTGATATATATATACATATATATATGAATATATATATATATATTTTTTTTTTTCTTCTATGTATTTCTTTTTAATGCTTTTTAAATGCTTTTTTGTAGCACTTTGAGGCCTTTTGGTGAAAAGTGCAGTATAAATTAAATTAATTATTATTAAAATGAATTATCTGTGTGCACTATTTAACATAGCTCCATGAGACAATTTCCGACTCTTGTCACATGATTTGTGCTCTCTTTTGTTCTTGTTCTTCTCTAACGTGCAACGCTTACAGCCTCTCTTCCTGCTTTTGGTGCAACAGGATCATGTACACCTTCACACTACAGTCAACAGCTCAGCTCATAATAACTTGTGCAGAGACTGAGAGGTGTATCCATGATGGGATACGGCTCCGTGGTCGGTTTCAGGGTCCAAAGGGGTTCACACAGGGCGTGCTCCACTCTGGAAACTCAGGCACCATTAAAAGCTATTTAAAGGGTTTGTGAAGGCACTGACAGTCCACACCCTTCCAGTGTGAGACCTTTGCACATCCTGCTCTCCCCTAAAGATTTACTATCATGTTCAACCCTTAGTCTATTTCCAGTTTGTTTTAGTTCTCACTCTGTTTCTGCTCTGTCTCTGTTTGCTTTCAAGCTCTCTAATGACAGAAAACCCGACGAGCAGCTTTGGGGCTGCATGCATTTTATTCCTACGATGTAATGAATTGGCAACTTGTTTTTTTATGTTAAAAAAGTAAAGCCTATTAAAGCTGGTCCATTTATCTAGTGACTTTTAGTCTGTGGTCTGAAATGTCACTGTTTTGACTGAATAAACTGACTAGGGAGCTTTTTTGCTATCTAAAATGCCTTTTTGATCTAGCACCTAGTCCTAATTTTTTCAGGACGTGTATCATTTTGGCACCTTTCTTCCAAAGAACTTTTGCTGGAACACTGAAGACTTAAATTATTTTTCCCACTGCATGTTCATGTGACCCTATGCAAGATAATAAACTCCAAGTTACGCATCAAAATCCATATTTTTCTGTATGTGTTTAGTAAGGGGGATGGATGAATGTGAAAAAGTGGATTATGTGGTCAACATAAGAAGAACAATTCTACTGCAGAGCAGATTAGAAGGTAGGTAGAAGGAAAGTAACAATTTACGCTAATTTTCTTAGTGCTAATATCAGATTTGCTTTGGTTGGTCTACCTCTGCTTCTGTCTCCTTCAACCCCAGTCGGCCTTGGCAGATCGCCGCTCACACTGAGCCTGGTTCTGCTGGAGGTCTGCTGGAGCTTTTTCCTCTCCACTGTCACTATAAGTATGCTTAGTGTGAGCGATTGCCTTCAAGTCAATGAGTCGATACAATCAACTGGTCTTCCTTAGAAAACTTTGAATCCAATTACTGGATGATCTGGTTAAATTGTCCTTTTAAATTGCCTTTAATGCCGTGAACACCTTTGATTATAGACATGGGAGATTGGCCTGTTTTTTAGTGTAGTCCTGTTTCTCTGACCGTGACTGGCTGGATGTGCTCTCTTCCAGTGTTGGGAAAGTTCTCTTTCTACGTGAACTAGTTCAAAGTTCAGTCACACATTTTAAAATGAACTAGTTCAGTTCATAGTTCATAATTCAAAATTTTTAACTAAGTTCACAGTTCCAAAAAATGAACTAGTTCATAGTTCTTTTTTTTTTTCATATATTGCTCAATTACACCATAGCCTACTGTAGAACCACAGACAGCAATTATTTTATCAGTTGTAACACTGAAACTGTGTGTCAGATTTCATCTTCATATCCAGTTTTGAATCCTTATCCAACCAGGGTTTACATTAGCATTGAGGGGACAGCATTTCCCCATTGTTGCTGTAAATTCACTTCACACTAGTAGCCGCTGCAGCTTTCACCCCTACAGTATATTCTCAAAAACATCAGGAAAAATGTGCTGCTTGAATTGTCTTCTTTTATGAGGAATTATTATTAAAAGAAAAACAGGGAAGTAGTCTTCAAGGTGCAAATGTTTTTTTAATTTTAATAATTTTTTCAATTTGAAATTCCATTTCAGTACATACTAAAAAGGAATACTGGAATCCTGGAAAATTATACCAGGCAGGTTTACGTGAATAGTAAAACCCTCAACAACATTTTACTAACACAAACTGAGGGACCAGGCTGAGGTAGGAATTTAAGGTTACTGAAGTGTGGATTTTTTTACTGAAAGCCGGCGGGCAAAGTTTGCAGAGAAATGTAAGATTGTTACCTTCATCCTCACCGACCACCTGGTCATAAACCTGTTTTAAGTGATCATACTGCTGCTTTGTCGCATCCACGGTCGCCTCCATGCTGCTGTGGCTTCCACGCTGCATTTTGTTTTGATGACGCAAGCGGCTGTAGGCTACGACACTGGTAGCTGGTGTTGCCAGATTGGGTGTTTTTCCCGCTACATATTAAGGCCTGTTTACGGTGTGATTTAGCCGGGGTTTCGCCTGGAGGGCTCTATAGAAATCTGGCAACCTATTGAACGAAGTTGAACTGAGAGAGCGTGCCGTTCACAGACACCAGAATGAACGAGTTCACAATAACGTTCATCAGGCAGTAATACAGTACGTTCAGTTCACGTTCGCCCAAAATATGAACGAGTTCATGAACTTTCGTTTAATGAACGCGTTCAGGCACAACACTGCTCTCTTCATCCTCTGACATGGGAGCTGGCTCGGAGCTCGTATGCCTGGCTGAGTGTTTCCTGGACGGGGCCGCCTTTCACACCTGCTTTTTATATCTCTGCTTCTGTCTCCTTGAACCCCAGTCGGCCTCAGCAGATGGCCGCTCACACTGAGCCTGGTTCTGCTGGAGGTTTCTTCCTGTTAAAAGGGAGTTTTTCCTCTCCACTGTCGCTACAAGCATGCTTAGTGTGAGGGATTGCATTTGAGTCAATGAGTCAATGCAATCAACTGGTTTTCCTTAGATAGAAAACTTTGAATCAATTTGACTGTATGATCTGGTTGAACTGTAAAGTGCCTTGAGATGACGTGTTGTGAATTGGCACTACATAAACAAACTGAACTGAATTGAAATATATCTAATATCTGTCCACAGTGCACATGCAATCAACTTGATAATTATATTCATGCCTTATGGTTATGTACGCCGGTTCAGAGGTCCTGGGTATGTAAGGATTTAGCACTGTGTCTGGGTTGTAAAATTTCACCTTCCCCATCAGTTTGCTTGCTAGGTGCTAGGAGGGATTACATTTCCGGTGGGGGGGCGGGGTATGGTGGGATATGGATGTAAGAAGGGCTTAAATATGTGTATGTGTGTGTATGTGTATATGTATATACACACTATGAATTGATGGGCCCCTCGTCAATTTTGTCCCAGCCCCATTGAAGGCTTTCAGCTGGCCTGGGCAAGACCATTATGAAAATTTCAATGTCCTTTTATGTGTTTTCTGTATAGGACAGTGAAGGAGGCTTCTTCCTGAGGTGTTTTGCTTTTATGCAGGAATTTGGAACTCAAGTCTGCAAGAGTAACTCAAGAGTAACTATAACACTGGACTCAAATAAGGTGCCAACAGGCATCCATGAACTAAGGGCCCTCATTTGTGTGGTACTTAAAGGGAAACGCCATTTTTTTTTACATTGGGCCCTTGATTTTACGTCATTACATCATGTTCTACTCACCCATATGAGTTTTGTGTCATTTGGAGCTGTTCTGAAGATATTCCGTTAGGTTATATCCAAGTAACGTCTTCCTATGGGCAACGACTTGAAAGAACAAAATACACTGTTTATAATTGATTCGTTATGGTACGCCAGCATTCATAACATGTAGGCGAATCACTGTCCCCCAGACATCCGCAATTATATTATAAATATTTATATCTTTTATCCCAATGTAAAAAAAAAAACGGCGTTTCCCTTTCAGAATCAGAATCAGAAATGGGTCAATTAAATATGTCATGCTGCACTTTTATAATATGTGTAATTTTATATTCTGTTGGGATCTGGAGGTCTGTCCACTTTCTCCACCAGAGGGCGTACGAGATCTCCTGGAGCCGGAGCTGATTACACCACCTGTCTCTCATCTGCTCATCAGGAGATCCGTATTTAAGGAGGCGGAGGGATTCACTCCAGTGCCAGAGTGTTTGCCAGTAACGGTTAGCAAGCCTGAGCCAACCAGCCTGTCTGAAACTCTGACTCTTTGAGAACCAAACCTGATCTGTTTTCTCCTCTCTGCTTCCTAGACAGAACCTGCCTCAAACCTGAAACCCTGAAGAGTTTCTCTGCCGGTGATCTGCCTGTCCACTCTCAGAAGAACTCTGGAGAACAGTTCCTGTCTAAGATCTGCCTGCCCGCTCTCAGAAGATCATTGGAAGGAAACTCAAATCAGTGATCTGCCTACACTCAATAAGTTCTGCCTCCGCCTTAGCCCTCAGCCTGCCGACAGCCTCTGGACCCTCAAGGTTCCCCCCCTCAGCTGCTCTGCTCAACTCCAGAACAGGTACAGACCTGCACACTCTCTATCCTGCAAAATACCTGGATCTTCACTAACTCCTCTGTCCTCCTCTGCAGTGAACCCACTGTCCAGTCCCTTCCTGGATCTGATAAATCTGTGTACCTTTTCAGAACCCACTCTTGACCAGACAGTTTCCCACTGGATCTGATCATAAAACCTGTACATTCATCATTTAATAAACCTTTGAACTTTTCTCCTGCCTCTGAGTGTTCTGTATGTGGGTTAGACCATAGATATCCATAATAAAGGCTAGATGTCTCGTCCGCGCTGCTGGCCAATGGGGGTCGACGTCCGCACGTGGCGGCCATCTTGCCACAGGCAGCTCGCTCATTCGTAACATTGTGTTTTAAAGGCGCATGTACTGAAATAACCATAACTTCCTCAATTGTCTAACGATTCTCAAACTGTTTGGTTTGTTAAACAAAAGTCAGACATGTAGTTATGATACTGCACACTTATTAATAATTATAACCGTGGAATTTCATATGAAAAGAACATTGAATAGAACATACAGGTGCAATAAATATACACATGCACAAGGTATTTATGTTAAATCAATATATGATATTAAAACTCAGTGTACTGAATGGCAACATGATATATAGATATATCTACAGTGGGTACTGGTTGGAAATGGACGGTTTCCTGCGTGATTCCTGTGTGATTCCCACGTGAATCGCGATGTATTTCCTGAGGCCAGTTTTTTTATTTCAAAAAGAACTGCAATGTACCCGGACAACCACCAGGTGGCGCTTGGGACCTCTGCCGTGCTGAGGGTGACGTTTGTGGGCCTGCAGTCAACTGAAAAGCAGGTTTATTGGGGATCTTGGTGTAATACTGTGCTATTTTATTTTGTTTTTGATTAAAATAAAGTTAATGAATTAATTTAACATAGTGAAATTAAAATCATATCCAAAGTTGATTCCTCATTATGATAAGCCAAAGTTATTCAAAAGGGTATGTAAGAAAATATATTTTCTTTAGTTTTGTAATACAGGTGCTGGTCATAAAATTAGAATATCATGAAAAAGTAGATTGATTTCAGTAATTCCATTTAAAACGTGAAACTTGTATATTATATTCATACATTACATACAAACTCATATATTTCAGATGTTTATTTTGTTTAATTTTGATGATTACAAATGACAACAAATGAAAATCTCAAATTCATCATATCAGAAAATTAGAATATTGTGAAAAGGTTCAAAATTGATGGCCCCTGGTGCCACACTCTAATCAGCTAATTAACTCAAACCACCTGCAAAAGCCTTTAAATGGTCTTTCAGTCTAGTTCTATAGGCTACACAATCATGGGGAAGACTGCTGACTTGACAGTTGTCCAAAAGACGACCATCGACACCTTGCACAAGGAGGGCAAGACACAAAAGGTCATCGCTAAAGAGGCTGGCTGTTCACAGAGCTCAGTGTCCAAGCACATTAATAGAGAGGCGAAGGGAAGGAAAAGATGTGGTCGAAAAAAGTGTACAAGCAAGAGAGATAACCGCACCCTGGAGAGGATTGTGAAACAAAACCCCTTCAAAAATGTGGGGGAGATTCACAAAGAGTGGACTGCAGCTGGAGTGAGTGCTTCAAGAACCACCACACACAGACGTATGAAAGACATGGGTTTCTGCTGTCGCATTCCTTGTGTCAAGCCACTCTTGAACCACAGACAGCGTCAGAAGCGTCTTGCCTGGGCTAAAGAGAAACAGGACTGGACTGCTGGTGAGTGGTCCAAAGTCATGTTCTCTGATGAAAGTAAATTTTGCATTTCCTTTGGAAATCAAGGTCCCAGAGTCTGGAGGAAAAGAAGAGAGGCACTTCATCCACGTTGCTTGAAGTCCAGTGTAAAGTTTCCACAGTCAGTGATGGTTTGGGGTGCCATGTCATCTGCTGGTGTTGGTCCATTGTGTTTTCTGAGGTCCAGGGTCAACGCAGCCACATACCAGGAAGTTTTAGAGCACTTCATGCTTCCTGCAGCTGACCAACTTTTTGGAGATGCAGATTTCATTTTCCAACAGGACTTGGCACCTGCACACAGTGCCAAAGCTACCAGTACCTGGTTGAAGGACCATGGTATCCCTGTTCTTAATTGGCCAGCAAACTCTCCTGACCTTAACCCCATAGAAAATCTATGGGGTATTGTGAAGAAGAAGATGCAATACACCAGACCCAACAATTCAGAAGAGCTAAAAGCCACTATTAGAGCAACCTGGGCTATCATAACACCTGAGCAGTGCCACAGACTGATCGACTCCATGCCACGCCGCATTGCTGCAGTAATACAGGCCAAAGGAGGCCCAACTAAATACTGAGTGCTGTACATGCTCATACTTTTCATGTTCATACTTTTCAGTTGGCCAACATTTCTATAAATCCTTTGTTTTTATTGGTCTTCAGTAATATTCTAATTTTCTGATATGATGAATTTGAGATTTTCATTTGTTGTCATTTGTAATCATCAAAATTAAACAAAATAAACATCTGAAATATATGAGTTTGTATGTAATGTATGAATATAATATACAAGTTTCACTTTTTAAATGGAATTACTGAAATCAATCTACTTTTTCATGATATTCTAATTTTATGACCAGCACCTGTATATAAGTGCCGTTGAAAGCTTTGTTTTTGTGTGTTACTTTCTTGCCGTACAATACGTGACACCCCTCCCAGTCTGGTCAAGTAGCAGACTGGGAGGGGTGTCATGTGTTGCGAGCTTATAGCGTAGGGGTTAAGCTCAGTGGTCTGTGGTTCAACAGATTGCGGATTCAATCCCAACTGTGGCCGAGTTGCCTTAAATGTTATTTTTTTTTTTTTATCGCTTTTTTATAAAGTAATGAAAGTTAGAATGTAAAGTAATGAAACCAGGTTTTCTATTTTTGAAACAACAATTGGAGTTATTCGTTGGACATTCTCGCATGAGTCTCCCATGTATAAAAAGAGGAGCTGAACAGCTCCTTTAGTCAGAGACTTACAGTAGACACCCTGTCTGTAAGAAAGAGCGCTACCGCAGGTCATTCGTTCCTGCTGCCACCAGACTCTATAATAATGCACTATATCAACAATAACTCCTGTAAAAACCACTGTGCAGCTACATTATAGTTTTGTATTTATTGACTGTGAACAATATGCTGTGCAATATGTTGAATGTGCAATATTTCTCCTCCTGTATATAAGCCATCCGTATTGCACATATCGTTATTTCTTTTTTTTTTATTTCCTATTTTTGTTTTGTTTTTCATTGTGTGCGATACATGTACACATGCACCTTAATCCTATTTATCTTGATATACTGTATATATATTGCTTATTCTTAATGCACCTTTTTCCTCCCTGTTTGCACCTTCTGTAACTTCTATGCCAATATGTGACGAGTAAATTTCTCCGCTGTGAGATCAATAAAGCTCATCTAATCACATCTAATCCAATCTAAATAAATAAATAAATATATACATGTTCAATAAATAAATAAGCATTCAATTAATTATTAATTATTATATAAATAATTAATTAATTGTCTCATAGAAAATGTTTTTTATTTGCATTTCAAATCAATATATTACTGATAGCAAATGACATGTATCTCTTGGCCCTGGGAATATTACATGCCAGTTGATGCTCCATTCAAGGCTATGACCTCATCGTTGTCTTGGAAAAACCGATGTGTAGACATTTACCCTCTTGTTCTCTGACAATAGAGTTCAAGCACCGCTATAGTAGTAGCGACATTCCTGCATTAAGTGGTTTGCTTAATTAATTGGTGATGTTTAGAACAGGATGACATAGAGGAACCCATTATATCCAGATTACGTTCTGGTCATACGTGGCTAAATAGTAGCCTACATGATTTAAAATGGGAATAAACCGGATTAGCTCACTGATTTGCGCGTTGATCACATAACTATGTTCTTCTCTCCAAAACACACAGCTGCACCGCAGGTGGAAGAAAAATCCAATCCATCACGTCGGGGCGGTACTGATCCCAGCAATATTAACCCTTTATTTCGTATTGATGATTAAAAGTATTTATAACTATATTATTTTACAGTACAGTACAGTAGTTAACATTTATACCGTACTTTTATTTGTTAAACAAATGCTTGGGCCTGTATAAAGTTTTTATTCCCTGATTTCAATGTTGTAAGGAGTATTTCATCGTATGATAACTCTAAAAAAAAAAAAGGTTTCTACTTCACGTATTTCACCTATCGCGGGTTCTTTTTGGAACGTAACCTCCGCGATAAACTAGGGTTCACTGTATTTAAAATGGAAATACTCCGGATTAGCTCACTGACTTTTGGGTGGGTCACAACCATCCCTGACAACAGTTTAGAAACGCCGCTATTCATCGCGGCAGCAAGCAGCATTCTTGCATAATTTGCCCAAAAAGCCTGGGGGGTTGGGCCTTTCATGCTTGTTGTAAGGCATCATACAGGGGCGGATTAAGAAATTTTGGCCCCCTGGGCCTGACATGGTCTTGGCCCCTCAACCCCCCGCGCGTGCGGGCGCACACACACGCACCCACTATGCAAGAAATACTGTATACTGTGAACAGACATGCACACTGTCCTGTACAGAAGAGTGCACATACTGCACACACACTATTAGGTACACCACACAGACACTGACAAGCACAGGTTTCACACAGACACAGGGGGAGGGGATAAATGGCCTAAAAATAAACATTTTGGAAAATGATTATGCCCACTTCAGTGATGTTGCATTGGGTCATTTGAGAGATATTATGTATTGGAAGTTGGTAGCTATCATGAAATAAACCCCCCACCCCACCCAAAAAACTAAATTGGACATGATTTTTGCCCCCTTTTCCTCCCTTCTATCATTAAAAATAAAATAATATCTTAGGAAAACCCTTTGGCATAACGGCAGCTGCGCAGCAAATTGAGGCTCAAAGTCTGTATCTATTTGTGGTTAAGCTTGAGGAGAAGGAGAAAGGTAAAATGATAACATGCATCGGAGAGCACCACAAAGAAAGGTGTAGGCCAGTTCATGGTACAAGGGCTGCATGCAGGTCAAGATAGCCCATTTCCAAGAATGCTATAGTGGCTGGACAGGCCCTGGACATGTCCTGAACTCAGTGTCAGACGTGGCTGCCGAATACTTGGATGAAGTGAAGCAGCTGACAGATCTCATGCTGCCCCATCTGAAGACTGTCCTGGCCAGGCAGAGGATGGATGAGGAGACCTTCCCAATGGACCCTGTCAGTGAACAGGCTAGTAACATTGATGGCACCCCTGTGCACAACATTGGGATGGAGAGACAATGTGACAAGGTGGACTACAAACTGAAGAAGTTGGGCACACTGAACGCAGTCAATAGGTCAATAATTTTACAGAGGTGCCAGGAGCTTCAGAGGTTTCAAGGCAGCAGCACAAGCAAAAAGGGAGGTTGAACTCAACTGGAGTAAATTCATGAAGGCAAAATTCGAGAGTAGGGCAGATGAGAAACAAGAGATGGCTCAAAGAAAGGAGAGTAAGAGACTAGACATGCTGGACACACTGAAATCTTTTGATGGCCCCTTCACGATAGTGGGGAAGTTGAAAAGTTCCTTGTGGATGAAAGTCTGCACAAGAATGCAAAGCTGCAGAGAATGAAGCTTGAGGTTCAGTTTGCCAGAGAAAGCACCAAGCTTCTGCCTAAAGTCAATCCTATCTTCACAATCCAGGTGACACTTCCCAGAAATGGCGAAAGTGCAATTCTCCAAGTCATAATGGATACTTAGAATTTTATGGTGGTCGTAAGTATTCATGAAAACAGGTAGCCTAACATTAGTGAATGGGTGAATTCTGGAAATAACCTAAAAATCTTACACAGTGCACCTTTAAGCAAGGGGTTTCTTTCGTGCTTTCAATTTTGCAAAATCATCCACCACATCATTGAAGTCCAACTCTCTTGTCAGCTCACTCTCAATTGCCATTAGAGATAACGCATTTAATCTTTTCTGAGTCATTCTTGTGCGCAGCTCATTTTTTACTCTTGACAAAAGAGAGAATGAGCGTTCTCCCTCACAGTTACTGACCGGTAGAGTGAGAAAAATCTGTAGCGCAATGTATGTATTAGGAAACGTAGGCTGTAGTCCAAAATGTATTATTGTTTTGAGCAGTCCTGAAGGGGTCCTCTCCTCATCAGTGTTGTTGAGCTGTATAAAAGATTTGAACTGTATAAGCTCCTGTCCAAGACTTTCAATGAGGTCAGATGGGTATGATTCAGTGAGAATCTTGGCCTTGTGAAGGACTGAAGCATTGGACTCTGTATCCAAAGAGAAAAGGACACTGAACAAATTGTTCAGATGTTTGTAGGCCTCCAGACGGTGATTAAGGCTTGAACTCACTTGATCAATAGAGGCAATAAATGTCTCTATTTGAAACAGTTGCCTTCCCTCAAGCACAACATCTGGGGATGCTGATTCATCAGCAAACTTTTTACGTTTCCTTGTCCGTTCAGCCCTGTAAGATGGGGTGCCACCCAATATGTTTAAGGCTTTCTGCTCAAAATGATCAAATAGATCTCTTTGGGAGAGAACAAAGGTGCGCAGAGATTCCAGCAATCTAACTGCTGTACCAAGGTCCATGTCTGCTTTTTGAAGTTGCAGACTTGTGGCCTGAAATCTGGACAGAACAGTGTCCCAAAAGCCTGCCATGAAGACCATCTCAAGTGAATCCAGCTTCCGCACTAGACTGTCAGCTTCAGTTCGTGTGTCTCGTTTCTCTGTGTCATCAGTGGAAATAACCTGTAGTGCTGCTTTTATTTTACTGTAGTTCTGCCACAGTGCTTTGGTAGATTCTGCACGGCAACTCCAACGCGTGTTGGATAAAGCTTTAAGTGTGAGATCTATGTTGGAATTGCCAAATACCCTGTCCCATCGGTGTGTGGATGCAGTTGTGAAGTTGTAAATAGACTGAATCAAGTCAAAATACTTAGAGACTTCACTTCCACATCTGTCAATGCTGTTGACTCCCACCAAATTCAAAGAGTGAGCTGCACATGGAATACAGTGTATTAATGGGTTGCTTTTCTTTAAGTGAGCCTGCAACCCATTATACCTCCCTGACATGTTGCTGGCATTATCATAAGCCTGCCCCCTGCAATTTGACAGCTCTAACCCTAGATTTTCCAACACAGACATGACACAGTTAGCCAAACTTTCACCTGTATGGCTAGTAATGGGCTCAAAACCCACAAAGCGTTCAACAACACTGCCCTCTTTGCTAACAAAACGGAATATGAATGTCAATTGGTCCACATGAGATAAATCTGGGGTTGAATCCACAATGATAGAGTAGTATTTGCTTGCTTGCAGTTCATCTGCTATAGCCTGTTTGGTTTTTGCACCCATCAATTCAATGAATTCCTCACAAATGGTGGAGGACAGATATGAGGTATTACCTCGACCCATCTGCCCAAACTTTCTGATGTGATCCTTTAGAAAGGGATCAAATTCAGCCAGGACCTCCAGAATACCAAGGTAGTTCCCATTGGATGTGCTAAGTGGATGTGCTTTCTTCGTCCTCTGGCATGGGAGCTGCCTTGGAGCTCGTCTGCCTGGCTGTGTGTTTCCTGGACGGGGCCGCCTTTTACAGCTGCTTTTTGTATCTCTGCTTCTGTCTCCTTGAACCCCAGTCGGCCTCGGCAGATGGCCGCTCACACTGAGCCTGGTTCTGCTGGAGGTTTCTTCCTGTTAAAAGGGAGTTTTTCCTCTCCACTGTCGCTACAAGCATGCTTAGTGTGGGGGATTGTATTTGAGTCAATGAGTCAATGCAATCAACTGGTTTTCCTTAGATAGAAAACTTTGTATCAATTTGACTGTATGATCTGGTTGAACTGTAAAGTGCCTTGAGATGACATGTGTTGTGAATTTGGCGCTATATAAATAAACTGAATTGAAATTGAATTGAATTGAGAGGAGACCCTAACGATTCATTTTTACCCCTAAATGCAAGGCCCCTTTCTGCAAGGAATTTAATGACTGCAACAACTCTTTGTAACACCTGCCTCCAATAGCTGCTCTCTGCCTGAAACTGTTTGAACAGGTCTGCATCAACTGTGGCACCTTTGGCGCGGTTCAAGACTGCTTGCATGCAGGTTATGTGCTCAGCACTTCGCTCATGTTCACCAAATTTTTCTGAGTGTTTCCAATCACAATAGCCTGTCACAAAAGAATGCGTTTTTGGGGAAAACAGTTTGCATGCAAAGCAGTAAACATTACCAGTAGAGGGAGAGTCCATCAGCCACTCTCTTTGTACTCGTTGTCCATTGGGAAAGTGTGAAGTAAAATGTTCATTGTTTAGGCATCAGGTTTTGCCTCCTAGCCCACTGTTCCTCACAGAAGCTGGATAATGGCTGTGACGGTTGTGAAATGATTTTGCACCTCTTTGAATAAGAACTTCCTTCATTGACTCAGTGAGGGTCTCAGCCCATTTAGCGGGATCACTAGGTAGAGTTGTCACTGTAGATGGTGTTGAAGAAAGATTCAGCTCATTTTCTATGCTGTCCAGAGGTGCAGTGACCTCACATTCATCCGAGCAACTGGCTACTGCTGAATTGGTTGAATCATAAGCATCAGAAGCATTTGGTTCAGTGTCTACACTTGTAGTGGTCTCAGGATCTTGGGAGCTACATGCTAGCTCAGGTGCATTGCTAACCTTAGCTGAATTTGCAGTAGCATTTATAGAATTGCTTTCAGCAGATGTCTTTGTACTGAAGAAGCTGGAGATATTTGGAACACTCTCAAGTAAAACTGATTCCTTTTTTTTCTTTTCTTGCTGAATTTTTTTTCTAGCTCCTCCACTTAAACATTTATGATCCATATTTCCCTTCTTTCTTTGCACATTGGCTCTTTGCCTATCACAACAGATAAACCAACTATGTGTGTGTGTGTGTGTGTGTGTGTGTGTGTGTGTGTGTGTGTGTGTGTGAGTTTGTTTGTGTGTTTATGATCGGTGCTGCTTCCTTCAAGTGTGTGAGGTGATTTAGAAAACTAGCAACCCAGCATCAACACTCCAAAGCAGAGAATAACAGCTTACTAGCATAGACAATTGAGAGCAGAGAATCAACTGATTCGTCTGATAGACAGCAGGAGAGCAGAGTGGTCAGTGATGATCGAATCAAGAAAATGTCTAAATGGCAAGGGAACAGACTGATTTGTACTGAGGAGAAAGAGAGAGAGAGCCAATTACAGTGAAATATATTCCAAAAGAGCCAAGTGACTAGCTGAAGGCAGGGACAAATGCCTTGGAGTGAACAACAAGAGTGCAAAGTACCAAATGGCAAAATGTGGGAAGACCAACAGGCAGATCTGCTTTTACCACTTATCTTCACAACCAAAAAGTCGCTAAATGATGTTTTTAGTCGCTAGCCAGGTATGGCCAAAAGACACGAAATCTAGCGGCAAACTCGGTCAATCACACTGACAGTGAAACAAATATTTTGAAAAGATAATAATTGTACAACTTTGTGCACGTTTGTCTTCTATCTAAATATTTTCACAAAGGACACCAAAATGTTGCTATCTGCAGGCAGCTTGCTAGCTATGATGGCAGCAACGATGTCTGCCAGACAGGAGAGAGTGGTCAGTGACGATCGAATCGAGAAAATGACAAAATGGGTCAAAGACCAAAAAGTTATTAACAGACAGCAGTGACAAATGTCAGACTTTAAACTTTTTCGAAAGAAAAGGACAAAATGGGAAGATGCTGATAGTAACAGCAAAATGGAAAATATAAGAATTTCCAAGTAATGCTCAACTCAAGTGTGTGTGTGTGTGTGCGCGCGTTAAACTTCTTGTTGAATGATTTCAAATTATCTCTGAGTCTGAACTGAGGGAAAGGAAACCAAATTTTGAGCAGTCTCTCACGAGTTCAAAATACCAAATGAGGAGATTCTAAAAGAACAGACCGGTTTATGAAAGACTCGATGGGGGAGGGGCACAGCTAAGAATACTTGAGTGAGATTCTTTGATCCAAATTCGAGATAGAGCTTTTTGATAATGATAATTTGTCAGCGTAAGGTTGTGTAATCAAAATTTGAGAATGAGCTTTGTCAATCAATCAAGAATATTTGCATTATCTTCTGTGATCAAAATTCAGAAACAACCTTTAATAATTGATAAAGAATATGTGAGTGAGGTTGTGTGATCCATCCAATTTGAGAATTAGCTTTGATAATAATGATTGAGAGCCTCTGGCCCTCTGTGGATCATGGCCGCGGGGCCAATTTTGCCTGGCCCCTTGGGGCCTCTGTGGGTCGTGGCCGCGGGGCCAAGTTGGCCTGGCCCCTTGGGGCCTCTGACCCTCTATGGATCGGGGCCAAGTTGGCCTGACCCCTCGGGGCCTCTGGCCCTCTATGGATCATGGCCGCGGGGCCAAGTTGGCCTGGCCCTTTGGGGCCTCTGGCCTTCTGTGGGTCGTGGCCGCGGGGCCAAGTTGGCCTGGCCCCTTGGGGCCTCTGACCGTCTATGGATCATGGCCGCGGGGCCAAGTTGGCCTGACCCCTTAGGATCTCAGGCCCTCTGTGGGTCGTGGCCGCGGGGCCAAGTTGACCTGGCCCCTTGGGGCCTCTGGCCTTCTGTGGCTTGCGGCCGCGGGGCCAAGTTGGCCTGGCCCTTTGGGGCCTCTGGCCTTCTGTGGGTCGTGGCCGCGGGGCCAAGTTGGCCTGACCCCTTAGGACCTCAGGCCCTCTGTGGGTCGTGGCCGCGGGGCCAAGTTGACCTGGCCCCTTGGGGCCTCTGGCCTTCTGTGGCTTGCGGCCGCGGGGCCAAGTTGGCCTGGCCCTTTGGGGCCTCTGGCCTTCTGTGGGTCGTGGCCGCGAGGCCAAGTTGGCCTGGCCCCTTGGGGCCTCTGACCCTCTATGGATCGTGGCCGCGGGGCCAAGTTGGCCTGGCCCCTTGGGGCCTCTGACCGTCTATGGATCGTGGCCACGGGGCCAAGTTGGCCTGGCCCCTTGGGGCCTCTGACCGTCTATGGATCATGGCCGCGGGGCCATGTTGGCCTGACCCCTTGGGGCCTCTTACCCTCTATGGATCATGGCCGCGGGCCAAGTTGGCCTGACCCCTTAGGACCTCAGGCCCTCTGTGGGTCGTGGCCGCGGGGCCAAGTTGACCTGGCCCCTTGGGGCCTCTTACCCTCTATGGATCATGGCCCCTTGGGGCCTCTTACCCTCTATGGATCGTGGCCACGGGGCCAAGTTGGCCTGGCCCCTTGGGGCCTAAGATTATTATTTTTGCAAAAGTAGTTTTGCTTGGGTCGCGGCCGCGGGGCCAAGTTGGCCTGGCCCCTTGGGGCCTCTGGCCCCCTGGGCCTGGGCCCGGTAGGCCCGGTCATTAATCCACCTATGGCATCATAGCGTCCTTTGCCAGATCAAACTGAAAATTTTACCAGCTAGATGATAATAAAAATAACAAAAATAGTATAACAATACGCCTATTATTATCAGAGTAAGATATTGAGGCTGTAGAATGATAATCCCTATGGTCTAATGAAATTCCTTGGAAAGGTGGAGCGCACATCAGCTGATCTAAATAAAAGAAAGATGCCATAAAGTCAAACAGCTTAATAGGCTACTATCCGTAATGTATATAAATAAGTTAAAGAAGTTATTGTACAATTTCTGATATCATAGGCCATCAAGTGATAAAAAAAAGAAAAGAAAAACATTTAAGGCAACATTAATAACTTGACCACAGCTGGGACCGAACTCTTAACCTTTGGAATTGCAGACCATTCACCCTATCCTCTACGCTAAATCGGGGGAACAATAATGTTCTCAGCTTGCAACAACTCATACCCCTCCCAGTCTGCTCATTCACATATCTAATCTGACTCATGGGACGCCGAAATGGACTCAGACTGCCACCTAGTGGCTATAGTAGTCACATGTTTTTCACACAATATGTGAAACACGCGGAGCGTGAGTGAAGTGTCCATTTCCAACCAGCGCCCACTGTATAGATATCTATATATATATAAATATGTGTGTATATATATATATAAATATGTGTATATTTATATATAAAAATATGTATATATATATATATAAATATGTATATATACATATTTATATATATATATATTTTTTAATATGTATATATATATATATATATATATATATATAAATAAACACTTTTATTTGGGTGTGATTAATTATTTCACAGTCCTAATTTATTTATATTTACATACATACTTTTATAATATGAATATTATTGTTATAATAAAATATGAAATACTGACAAAAAAGGCTTATTGTGTGGCAACCTCTTGGTGTAGAAGCATAATCCAGGTTTTAAATTAAAGGTAACACTTTGAAGTTTCATGTAGACTATTCGTATTATATATCAGTGGTAATTACACAAAAGTTCCTATTTTTAAACCATTAAAAAGTGACATTTATTTGCTATTAAAATTGGTACAATAGTCCCCTTCAGAAGTATATAGATGTAGCATGTTGAAATCCCCACCTACACTACTGTGATGGTATACACATGGAAGACAGCGATTTAAAAAATGACCCAAAAAACATAGCTTGGCTAATGCCCTTTGAAAAGGACGGTTTTTTGAGCTTCTGTGTAATGTACAAGAGAGCGTTGTCCACAAGGCCATCAAAGCGGACAGGAAGGTAGCTGTGGTCATGTACTAGTGCAGGAATGTCAGCAAACGGGGATGGAAGATCTTCTCCTCCGGCTTACACATTATATAACCTGCAGAAACAAAAACAAAAGTGACCAACAACAATTCACGGTGTATAAGATTGGTATATCAATATGTGATAAAATTTCAATGATACACATGCCCTTTGAAGATGAGCTGGAAAGTTGAAAATGTTTGGCACAACACCATCTTTAAGTTGTCCAAATGAAACTAATACAAACTTATAAAAGCTTTGAGTCAACAACAGTCTTGTAATACTATTATGTCATAGCAAAAGTCTGGCATCTTCCTTTTAATAAACCCAGCAAATTCCTGTAACATAATGTAAGATGTGTTGACAGACCAAATCGATTGGAAATCATGTTAAATTCTGCCTCTTCCACTGATGTAAAGTTGCTTGTTAACGTTAGCAGCTAGCTAAACTGTAACGTTAGCTGCTAACTTACTAACGTTAGGTCTCACTTCGCAGCTTCTTGTTATTAGCCAGCTAACGTTAGGCTAATAATGATAATACAACAACACTCAGATTATTGTTATTAGCCAACTAATAACTACAACCACATCCACAAAGATTGTAATTTACACCAAAGATTAATTGTCATACAATCGTTATTGGTGTCAGTAAAACCTATATAATTGACTAATAATCTCAGCCTTGATAACTTGCGCAAGTAGCCGTGATGAAGAAAATCTGCAATTTCGACATGTTCAAGCATCAAGAATAATAGCCACGTTCATAATGTTTGTAAGAAACCAAACTGTTTGTAAATCCGTCAAGAATTCAGTGAGGTAAGAGTATTTGTGTTCGTGCTGATCACTCACCTTACATTAGGTACCACAGAGCACAACAGAAAGCCTGCCTGAGGCAAGATGGCCGCCGATGATGACGTTTGAGACTCCGCCGTAAGACATCTAGCCTTTATTATGGATATCTATGGGTTAGACACGTTAAACCAAACATTCTGTAAAAGGGCATTGTCCTTCATTGGGCCATCCTGCCTGTGGCCACTGCTCTGTTTACCTCTTAGACTATTTGGTGATGGATGGCAAGAGAAAAGTACAACAAACCACATGGAAAAATGTTTGACCTGAGATGTTTTCCAAATATTTATTTTATCATAAATCAGACTCTGTTTTCATACCTGATTGCTTTCTTACTGGAAACAATAACCTCTACTACTAAAGTTTAAACAGAAAAACAGTTTGCAACCAACCTAGGGGCATGCAAATACAGACACTCATTACTGTGAATATCAGGGTGACAATGACACCAGCTCCTCCATGAGAGCTGTTTCCCCTGTGAGTTTTATGTAAATATTGACGAGCGCCTATTTCTGCAGCCGAGCTGCAGTGCACAAGCTGTCAGCTTTCATGTTTCATTTCCTTAGACATATGTTTTAAAACGACAAAGTAAAAATGTGCTGCAAAAGGTGACAAGACTTGCAAGAATTTTTTTTTTCTTCTGTCAAGTCGGTGCAAAGACAGACAGCTTCTGTTCGTTACTAATTCTCCTTTTCTTTTGCAAAAAAGCTGAATGTTAAACATGTTAGCCTCTGCCTTTCTGTACCTAAAATATCTAGAACTCACTTTCAATCACAGGACTGTTCTGACTAATTATTGTATAGCGAGGTTGGATTTTTTTTTATCCCAAGGTGTTCTGGAAACATGGCCATGTTTTTTTTTCTGAGGATTCTGCTGATGCATTGTGGAAAACATTGTATTAATTCATAAATGAAAGGATTTAACATCAAGACAGTGTATTCGGTGAACAACAGAGTCATTAGCAGATTATCTCTGTGCCTTTTCTTGTCATGGTTGACATATCAGTTTATTTCACAATTTATGCATCAAATATTCTGGTTGTATTATTATTCCAGAAAATCTCCAATTTACAGGTGAGAAACAATCCTCAATGATTGTGATGATGCGACCGACAGCAATAAAAGGTGATAGTGTTGCAGGTGATTAAATAAGGGTTGTTTGGTAATTTATTCCAAAGTGTTGCAATGGAAGATCTGCTGCTGGGAAAAACAGAAAACCTCTTTTTTTTTTTTTTCAAATGGGATCTTTGCTTGATGATTTCTAAAAAACTTTTTTTTACAAAGATTGTGGTAGGAATACAATACAACAAACCCTCATCTAAATTGTTTTGCCTTGGATTACATTTCTATAAGCGTAAATACATCATTAATATTTGTATTTGTATTTTTTTTTTTTTTTTTCGGGTAAAGGCCCTCAGTTAGGGATGCACCAATCCACATTTTTTTTTAAATTCACATCAAATCTTGATCCCAGAATTTTGGTGTTTTTTGCTACCAATACTTTTCTGATATCAGAGTTCTTTTTACCTTATTCAGGTGGGGGTGGTGGGGTTGGGTCCTACAGTAGTAGCCATTCAAAATTTCCCTACTTTCCTTGATGGGCCCTTGGCTGGTCCTTTGCTGGTCCCCTACAATTCCTTTTTAAACATCTAAAATATTCTTTCTGTCATGATTTGTGGACATTAAGATCTAAAGAGAAGCGTCATCTCCTGGTCAGCACCTGTAATTCAATGAAAGGTTGGAGTCAGGGTAAAAAAATATGCACGCCCATGCGAAGGCCAGTGGCTGGAAGTTGGAGGGGATTTTGCTGCCATTCTGCTGGCTGTTGACTGGGAAGGGCTATTTTGAAAGGCTGCTACTGTAGGTCTCTCCAGCCTTTGGTTCTCATGCATTTCCTTCAATGCCGTTGTTCTTCCAACCAGATGGGAATGCTGGTTCCTGCCGTGGGTGGGATGGTGGTATTGGAGGGTTTGGCTTCATCCTTGGAGTCAGCAAGCTGGCATGACTGTGTGGCAGGTGGGATACAACTGCCGTGCCCGCATGCTTATGGTGTGGGTATTTTTTAGGAAGTGCTCAAGCTGCCAGCCCCTCTCCCACTATGGGGGGCTGGGAATCTCCTCCTGTATCTTGGTCCTTGTTATCAGTTGGGGGATTGGTCCTTAGACCTTAACAATAGTGTATGTTTGAAGCGCATAAGGGTGAGATTTTGTGAATTTGCCCGGATGAGTGTGAATCTGATTTGTCTTCTTGTGAGGTTGAATGCTTGGCTCGCTTCCCACCTACTGGGAAGTCCTTGGGTCTGGAGCCTCGTCCTCCCCCTTCCTTTGCTCCCCCGTGGCGGGGTTGAGGGCTTCGATGGGTGGTTCCTCATTCCTTGTGATTCCTGTGCTGAAAATCTGAACTGCCCAGGCGTCCCACAGCATCAGAGTCACATCCAGGAGGCTGGATTTCTTTGTGAAGTCTGCAGCAGCTGTTCTGTTCCCCTCATCGATTTGGTGCAGTACAGAGCAGGCCATCTCATTGCAAAAGTAAGCTTTGGCTTTTCTGATGATGCCTTGGTCACACGGCTGGAGAATTGAGGTTTGTTCTTTGGCAAAAATTCGAGTCGGATGTTTCTCAGTGTTGTTTTCACGTCATGGGCTGTGCAGTTGTCCACAAGCAGCAGGATACTCTTCTTCTCTTGGCCCAGTCCTTTAACCACTTCACAAAGAGAGCCCCGGTCATCCAAGCATTAGTATTGGCTGTGTAACGAACAGGCAGTGTATGTACGTGTTTGAAGCAGCGGCGGCTCTGACTTTTTCCGAAGATAAAAAGTTCCTTCTTATCTCCCGCGGCAGAGCAGGTGAACAAAGCCGTAATCCATTCTTTTGATTTTTCCCCCCTCTTTTATTGTCAGATTTGAAGGTCAGCGTGCTGTCAGGTAGAGCCTGAAAATAAATTCCGGTTTCATCAGCATTCCAGATGCTTTACTCACTGTACTCCTGTCTCATTCTGACCCACTGTTGCTCAAGCCACTCATCGCGTGACACAAGGTCAGCCTCAGCAGCCTCCCCGTGAAGCTTCTTAAACACAATGCTCCCTCTTTTTAAATAGCTGAAACCAGCCAACAGAAACTTTAAAGCTATCCCCTCCGAGACATGTTGCTAATGACTCAGCCTTCTCCCTGATCAAGGGTCCGCTTAGTAGAGCGTTGCGAGACCGGGCATGATCAATCCACTTCACCAGGGCAGCCTCAACCGCAGGTGCTTTGCCCGGGCGCCGTCGTTTTTAGTCTCTGTCGTTAGCTCATGACTGTCTCTCATTGCTTAATTAGACTACACAAGGTAGCCTGAGAGATGCCAAGCTTCGCCACAGCATCTCGTTGGCTCGTTTTTGACAACTTATCATACGCCTCGAGGAGACTACGTTTTTCATTCACAGAAAATTATTTCCTTTTTCCAGTCATGACTCAAAAGCTAGTTCTACCTGCCTGGCCAACTTTTTACGTTAGCTAGGCAGGAGCAGATGCCCAGAATAGAATCATGGGAGTAAAAAAAATAAGATAACTAGGCTACATGCAATTTAAAAATTATTTTTGCACATTCATAAAATGCCCACAAATGAACACTATAAGCGGATTTCTTGATTATTATAAACAAATTATTTAAACAGCATTTGTATAGAAATGATTCTGTCGCAAGCCTTTTGATCTATATAAGCGGTTGATTACTTTATCCGTGACCACTATAAGGGGATTTCACTGTATATTGAATAAACAAATTGTAAGAAATAATCTTTAACAGTAATACAAAAAAGCTACACCACGATATCTGTGCAAACACTGTCAGCCTCAAGGCATCAAAATGTGTTAAGTGTGGAGATCCTGCATGAATAATATATATTGCATCACTAAAACATAAATTCTAAGATCCTGCTGTGTTTGTTGCAGACTGTGATCCACCCTGCTGTTTATTATTCATCAATTTACAAACAACTTCTGATTTGATAAATACACAAAGCCTGCGGTTTAAAGTAGGGATAAAGTGAAAATAGAGGAGTGGTGAGCTCAGTCTGCAGTAGAAGTTAAAGTGTTAAGCAGTCAACTTACTGCATGTCAAAATTTCTCCAGAAAATTGTTTTAGTTATGGGTTCTTAATGCCTGAAGCCATCTCAAGCAAGTCGTTAAGATATGGCAATGTACCATTAATGGGTATTTACAAGATATTCACAGAATATTGATAGGAGAAGAAACCAGAACCAGGATATTCCTGATAAATCAGAAAGGTACTGATGTTGATCCTGTGTCTAATTCTTATCTGCAGAAGATTGAAAAGATGGGTAAGAGGATTTTCCTAGAGGTAGATATAAAGAGGCCAAATCCCTGAGGGTATTTATCTGTAAATGATGCAACTGATTGGGGGATAGATATACTTTTTTGAACATTATCTTCTTGCATCATCTTCAGGACCATCATCCTCTCCTTCCTTATTATCAGATTTTTATCCCCCCAGAGTCTTTGGTTTTGTCTCTGCAAAGCATCAGAGTAACCTACAGTGTTTGTATCCTTGTGACAGCAACTTGTTTGAACTCTACGTTCATCTTCAGCAGCATCGATTCCATTCAGTGTCTCTAAAGAAGCCGGCTGGCATGTGAGGTCACTGGTGGACCTCTGAGGATGTGACCAGGTAGGTTTTCAGGAATCTTTCTTTAGTTAATTGTTGGTCCAGAGGAATGCAAAAGGTCAGATCCGTGAAAGCAGAGACAAGCAGAATTATCAAATGGACAAACCAGAGTTCAGAATTCAAGATAGAGTCAAAGCCAGGTGATACGAGATCCAGAGGCAATCCAGGGGAGAATCCAAGAGTGAGGTCCGGACACAGAAAACTGTTCAGAGATCCAAAAACACACTTTGACAGGTCCCATATGGTTCAGGCCAAGAAAATCAGGAGGCAGACAAGTATGCAGAAGTGCTTGAAAAAACTTACCAATGGCTCTTAATCATAATCTGGCACTCATCTTATACAGCCACGTGAGCAGGTGGATCTGCTGAAGGCTGACTGGGAACGAGGCGAAACACACAGGTGTGTCAGATGATGAATTAAACCAGCACTAGAATCATGACAATCAGTTAACTCTGTGAAACAAATCAAGACTGTGTTACGTCACAGCTGCTACTGCTGCTGTGATTGGCTAAAACTTGACAGTGGAGGCATGTGTCCAATCAGCTCAAAGAGCTGTACTGAATGTCCTTTTTGTGAACAATTTGTACAGGATGCTTCCCAGATCAATACCATGTTTTTCAATTTGAAATCTAAATAGAACCACTTTAGCTTATTGCAGGTTATAAAACGACAGGAGATATAATTCAGAAAGGTTGGAGGAGAGGCTTCAAGTTATAACTCTAGACAGCAGTAAGTTTAAACTGTGGTGGGAAAAAAGTCTCATATTAATTCATTTTATATATAGTGCAGATTTTCATTCATTCATTCCTCAGAGCTGCAAGGCCACCACTGTCTAAGTAAGGGTAGTTTTTGGAACAAAAAAATTGTTCTCATAACAAACTAGGTGCCATCACCTGGAAATTTGACTTTTGTTACATTAAAATGTGTGTGTTAGGCCTTACTTAAAACCTGCTGGACAATATCAAGTGTGAAACCATTGCTTGTATTTTTTTTCATGTAGGCTCTTTGCTCAAACCAGAAAGCCCTGAAGAGTGCACTATCCACAAAGCATGATTATGGTCCTCCCCCTTGATTTTCATCATCCCTGGAAGAATGCTAAGATTAGCTCACCTTGCTTTAAAGCCACCTGTCTGTATTCCAACAAAAGAGGGGATTCCAACGGGAAGCAGTTGTGCAGGTTACATAAAAAAAATTAGACGTCTTTTGTGCTGAAAACATATTTTTTAAACTAAAAGGCAATTAGTTTTCGACGTAGGTCCATTTCCGTTTATTTTTACTGTAATGATTCAGTGAACCTTAAATAATATCTCTATACAGAAAGCAAGCTATTGCTTTTATTAATCAAGTGCAGTTGGTTGGAGTTCATGGACAGACAGACTAAGGAAGGACTTGAAAGAAGGGAAGTCAGTAGTTTGGCCAATTGCAGATAGTCAAGCAGGAAATAACAGATAAATCACTAACCTAAATACAGGTGTCACGCTTGTTGTGTTCCCCCTCTCTCAATTATAGTCAGGCAGTAAAAGCTCAAAGGAAACCCAATTTCAAGTTTCATGTCACTCTAATAGAGTATCCTACTATGTTCTATGTTTCCTTTCCAAGTGTAAAACAAGAGGAATCTCTGAGATGAACAAATTCAATCTAGAGTGTTCAATGATAATAATAGTCATACTACCCACTTTCTTTTTCCATTCCAATGAGAAAATAAAGGCAAAGGTCAAAACCAGGGATCCAGATAGCCAAACATCGTAACAGCGAGCTAGTATCCTGGTAAAGAATGACAATCTGTGGAGCAAAAAAATAGTTTTGGAACAGGATGTGAGATAAGGCTCTGCACGTTTACTCTCACAATAGCTTTTAATAATCTGGCAAGGAGTCTGTGCCTGTAAGAAGTCGAAGTAGCAGGAGTTGAATTGATGGGGAATGGCGGCCTGGTGGTTAGGGCATCCAGAGTTTCTGAGGTCAAGCCCCACTCAAGACTGCCACTCTGGGTCCCTGGGAGTGACCCTTAACCCCACACTGCTCTCAATGGCAGCCCACTGCTCCCCAAGGGGATGGGTTAAATGCAGAGGTAAATTGTGAGATCCATAAAGTTCAGTTATTATTATTAGCAAGTAAAACAGGTGAGTGTCATGAGTGGGATTGGCGGCTACAGGTGGGCTGAATAAATGAGCTTGATTGTCAGTAAGTGTAAGTAATCATGGAGCGGAGAAGCAGAACGGCAGGATTATGCAAAATGGGATTTTTTTCACCCTGAGGTTGTTTTTTTTTAGCAGTTAAAACTTCTGGACCAGGTGTTCAAAAGTTCAATCTCCACCAATTTAATAAATTAGAATATGGCTCTATTTATTCAAACGTTACCCAGAAAAGGGTGAGTCTGATCTGACTGATAAATTGTACTACAGGTTAAAAAATCTGAAAACAACAAACAATAGAGGATTATACATAATGTAACATCTATACAGACACTACAGATTACTAGAAATTAACACAAGGTAGAACAAAGAAAAAATGTAGAAAGCATTATTAAGGGAGTATTAAAGTCTATTTAAAGGATTTCTTGGGGAATGTAAAAGTTAGGGTTAGGCTAGATCTATCAAAGCATTCAATAGTGTCCATTTAAATTAGCAGCAGATATATGTGAATAACAATAAATGCAATTAATCAGTGTTGTTTCTTTTAGATTATAATGGGTAACAGTTCACAGATCTATTAAACAATACAGCATTGCAGTGATTGTTAGCTTAGATTGAGACCCAGCTAAAGGGTGGAACTTTGCTCTGACGAAGGCTGTGTCATCCAAACCTCTGTATAGGGCACTATATAGAGGTTATGCCATCTTAAATGATTGTCCGAATGTCTACGGGATGAAAAAGTAGTGTACTCTAAATTTCTCAAAATGCACCTTGAAAAGCAGTGATCAAGAGTGATCATTCATGGTCACTAAACAAGCAGATATATGCCAGAATGCTTTGCGAGGGGAGCTCTTGCAAATCATTATGGGAGCAAAGATGTCGCAGGCACCGAGCGAGGCACAAGCACAGAGCGAGGAGCGGACGAGGAGGCATGATATGACTTATAAATGTATGTAAATTCAACACAATTACAATATTTTCTGTTTTATTTTTGTTTATGTTTACACTTTATCATGTGAAGTTAATAATAAAGAATGTGATCTAACATAGCCCATTGCAAATGTAAGCTTGCCTTTTCTAACATTGAGCACATTGCTAAGTCCTACTTTATTTATAACAGTAAACGATTAGACAGCTTTGATCTGAGAGAACATGTTGTATATATTATCAAGAAATTTACTTTTTTTAGGGACAGTTGATGATGTGGCAAAATTGATTAGTCTAAGAAATAACAGGGGCCTGTTTACTGGATAGCGTTTTGCTTTAGCTGCTGTTTTGGATTAAGTTAAAGACCAGTTTACAATATTATTCTTGATTATTAAAAAAAAAAACTATAATCTGGCCTTAAAAAAAAAAAATCAAATGATCTTAGGTTTTACTTGTTGGAGGTAACAAAGTCCAATTATCCACAGATTGTTTATGTTTTAGATCAGTGGTTCTCAATCCTGGTCCTCAAGTACCACTGCCCTGCATGTTTCAGATTTCTCCTCGCTGCCAAATATACTTCCAGGCTTCTATAAATATAACTGTATACAGAATTCCAAATGACATATTGAAAAAAGTATAGATTAATAATATGTTTTTCTTGATTCTCGAGGAAATTTAAATAGACTACACAAAACTTTTTATTTTCAACTTGGCTTATAAATGGTTAATCACTTTAATAACACAAACCTGTGTGGCCTGTGGGTTGGTACCTGTAAAAGGTGTCGCTAAGTTGCTGATTACAATAATTATTGTCTGTATATACACTATATTGCCAAAAGTATTTGCTCACCCATCCAAATTATTGGAATCAGGTGTTCCAATCACTTCCATGGCCACAGGTGTATAAATTCAAGCACCTAGGCATGCAGACTTTTTTTACAAACATTTGTGAAAGAATGGGTCGCTCTCAGGAGCTCAGTGAATTCCAGCGTGGAACTGTGATAGGATGCCACCTGTGCAACAAATCCAGTCGTGAAATTTCCTCGCTCCTAAATATTCCACAGTCAACTGTCAGCTGTATTATAAGAAAATGGAAGTGTTTGGGAATGACAGCAACTCAGCCACGAAGTGGTAGGCCACGTAAACTGACGGAGCGGGGTCAGCGGATGCTGACGCGCATAGTGCGAAGAGGTCGCCAACTTTCTGCAGAGTCAATCACTACAGACCTCCAAACTTCATGTGGCCTTCAGATTAGCTCAAGAACAGTGCGCAGAGAGCTTCATGGAATGGGTTTCCATGGTCGAGCAGCTGCATCCAAGCCATACATCACCAAGTGCAATGCAAAGCGTCGGATGCGGTGGTGTAAAGCACGCCGCCACTGGACTCTAGAGCAGTGGAGACGCGTTCTCTGGAGTGACGAATCGCGCTTCTCCATCTGGCAATCTGATGGACGGGTCTGGGTTTGGCGGTTGCCAGGAGAACGGTACTTGTCTGACTGCATTGTGCCAAGTGTAAAGTTTGGTGGAGGGGGGATTATGGTGTGGGGTTGTTTTTCAGGAGCTGGGCTTGGCCCCTTAGTTCCAGTGAAAGGAACTCTGAATGCTTCAGCATACCAAGACATTTTGGACAATTCCATGCTCCCAACTTTGTGGGAACAGTTTGGAGCTGGCCCCTTCCTCTTCCAACATGACTGTGCACCAGTGCACAAAGCAAGGTCCATAAAGACATGGATGACAGAGTCTGGTGTGGATGAACTTGAGTGGCCTGCACAGAGTCCTGACCTCAACCCGATAGAACACCTTTGGGATGAATTAGAGCGGAGACTGAGAGCCAGGCCTTCTCGTCCAACATCAGTGTGCGACCTCACAAATGCGCTTCTGGAAGAATGGTCAAAAATTCCCATAAACACACTCCTAAACCTTGTGGACAGCCTTCCCAGAAGAGTTGAAGCTGTTCTAGCTGCAAAGGGTGGACCGACGTCATATTGAACCCTATGGATTAGGAACGGGATGTCACTTAAGCTCATATGTGAGTCAAGGCAGGTGAGCAAATACTTTTGGCAATATAGTGTATGTATAATAATGATTGTAGCAAATCTATTAGTGCATTTTGTTTATAGAGCAGTCTTCATGGAGATTGGGCTGGCTGGGCTAGTCAGCCCAACCTTGGCTGCAATGAAATGGGAGAACCTTAAAAAACCTATAAGGATTGTGACCTTGTTTAGTAAATGGTAAAAAGTACATTTTGTTTTAATTTAGGCCTTTAATCAGAAGTTAGGCTTATGAAAATTTTTATGTTTGAAGGAGCTCAGGAGACCCCCGATAGACAGTGGAACTGAGACAGGGGAGCCCACTGCTGCCTAATGGAAGTGGTTCACCCTCATGAAATGAGGCAACAGGCCATTTGTGCAGCCTCCTCTCCTCATTGCCTCATCCTGGGAGGAGAGGCCTTCCATGTCGGTGGCCCTCTTCCCTGTCTCAGTTCCAACAGAGCAGGAGGAGCTCACTGCAAAAACAATCCAGAAATAAGTAAAAAATGGCTTAAATTAAGTATATTTAGCCTTAATTTGAGCAGGTAAATAAGATGATTTGCCAATGGAATGAGTATTTTCACTCTTAAAATAAGATAGTTAGATAATATTTACTTGAAATAAGACGATAAAATATTTTTTTCTTATTTTAAAAGGAAATTGTCTTGTTCCATTGGCAAAGTGTCTTACTTATCTCCTCAAATCAAGGAAAAACACACTTATTTTAAGAAAAAATAACTTATTGAGATTTCTATTTTTTGCAGTGTGTATGTCTCTCTAGGAGGATGTCACAGCCACATAGGAACAGACCAGATGAAGCTAGTATGAGAAAAAGCAGAGAGACCAGAATGTTAGAGATTGAACTAACAGATTCTGCAGAGTGGGAGAATATGGTAAATGGCATGTACTTATATAGCACCTTTATTCAAGTTAGGAGACTTGACCAAAGCACTTTACACTACATTCATTCACCCATTCACACACCCATTCACACACACACTGATGGTGGCAAGCTACATTGTAGCCACAGCTGCCCTGGGGCTCACTGACAGAAGCGGGGCTGCCGTACACTGGCGCCACCGGGCCCTCTGACCACCATCAGTAGACAATGCAGGTGAAGTGTCTTGCCCAAGGACACAACAACACTGAAAGTCAGTCGGGGCTGGAACCGTCAACCCTTCGATTTCAGGGCAAACTCCTACATCCAACGCCACTGTCGCCCCAGAATAGAGATGGAATGAAGCAGAATGATAAAAAAGGGGTCCCTATGTCCTCCGGCAGTCTAAGCCTATAGCAGCATAACTATGATGATAGCTCAGGATAACCTGAGCCACTCTAACTTTAAGCTTTATTAAAAAGGAAAGATTTCAGCCTACCCTTAAAAGTAGACAGGGTGTCTGCCTCACGGACTAAAACTGGTAGTTGGTTCCACAGGAGAGGAGCCTGATAACTAAAAGATCTGCCTCCCATTCCACTGCAGATTGAGAGCGAAGTGCTCTGTTAGGGAAATAAGGAACAATCAGTTCTCTGATATCAGATGGAGCTTGGCCATTTAAGGCTTAATATGTGAGAATGAGGATTTTAAATTCTATTCTTAATTTAACAGGGAACCAATGAAGAGAACCCAGGATAGGAGAGATATTATTTCTCTTTTTCATTTTCATCAGAACTCTGGCTGCAGCAGTTTGGATCAGCTGAAGGCTTTTAACTACAGTTTGTGGACTTCCTCATATTAAAGAATTTCAGTAGTCCAGCCTTGAAGTAACAAATGCATGGACTAGTTTCTCAGCCTCATCCTTGGACAGGATATTTCAAAATGTTTAAATATTTCACAGATGGAAAAAAGGAAATTCTAGAAACCTCTTTGATATGCCATTTAAAATGACAGGTCCTGGTAAAAAAAAAAAACCACCAAGATATTTTACTTTATTACCGGAGATCAGTTTAATGAAGTGACTGACTAATCAGCTTCTTTTTCAAAGACTCTGGTCCAAAGACTATAACTTCTGTTTTGCCTGTATTCAGAAGCAGAAAGTTAAGAGTCATCCAGGTTTTTATGTCTTCAAGACATGCCTGTAATCTATGTTATGGGTTAGCTTCATCTGGATTTATAGACAGATATAGCTGATTATCATCAGCATAACATTGAAAAGTAATCCCATTCTATCTAATAATTCTAGTGCTAAGTAGAGAAGTGCAGCAGAAGGTACTATGTTTTAAAGTGCTTTTTGACAGAGTCACTTATACTAGTTAACGTCAGAAAATGTTATCAAAGGAGTCCAAAAATACAAAATACAATCAAAACAAAACCACAAAGCTAAACAAAGATAATCTAAGGTTCTTAAAACTCAAAATATAACTACCATGCCCCAAGGCCTCGTGCTGCAGATAGTGTCAGCACTTAAACAAACATAAGGAGGAAATCAGAACAAAACACCACCCACTACATCCATTGTGGGGTATTTTTTTCTGTTTGTGCAATGCTTTAGGGCTCATTGTACTACCACAGTGGTGACACAGGGACCATGTTTTCCATAATGGTCAAATTAACTACCTAGTCATTAAGACACATATTTATATGAGAATGGCCGTTCTTCAGAGAGCCCGGTATCTACCCTGCATCCCCTACCTCCTCTGCTGCTCTTTTTCTACATTCCCCTCTACGCAGTAGTCTAGTTGTAACAAAAAAAAAGAAAGGTGGATGGTGGATTTTTTATTTTTTTTGGAAGCATACAAAGCCTAATTAATATAGTGTATTAACCTAAAGCAATATATATTATCTGGTTGTTAGATATCAGGTAAGCCTGTCATTGACCTTGACCTTGTCAGTCCCTGGACTGGCATGGCTATCACTGCCCCTACATAGTTTGGGACAAATTTCCCGCTGGGATCAGTTTCATAGTCATTGTAGGACCCTTCTTTGATTTTATTTATTTTGCTCAAGCTATTCGTAAGCCCACAGCCCGCCAGATGCTGAAAGGGCAATATTATTGTCATTACTGTTGATATATAGTAGAAGTTTTATTAGAAGTATGGGAGGATGGTCATTTAAGAAGGTGGATGATTGTTAAAAATGTTTTAAGAAGGGGGATGCCATCCCCTCTCATTCCCAATCAATTCGAGTACTGCCTCTATGCATGTAAACTATCACCCATGTCACCCTTTACTGAACCTGTCTAGCAGCCTTTCTTCTACAGAGCTTATTGTTGAATTTAATATCAACTGCATTGTTTTATCGACATTTGTATAATGCATAAATATAAAAATATTAATAGTAGTTTGAAACGAATAATGACTGCAAATTGGCACCTGTAGACCTAGGATAAATGTGACAGATTTAGTTTGAGAGCTGATTGAGAAAACTAAGATACAATTTTAAAAACTGTTCTCCAGCTGACAATCAATGTGTACACAAAATGACACACTGTAATTGTTTCTTTACTGCTGTGTTCTTCTGTTTCTTTTTTTTTTAAAAGAGTGTATTCTCTGCTGCCCTGTGAGACAGGGTGTTCACAGCATCTCCCAGAGGGGTCCACACATACAGCTACTGAAGCCTTGTTAGAGCCTATAATGAGCCATAAAATTGCTCAGCTGTATCTAACATGCATGTGAGTATCACCTGTCTACAGAAATACACACACACACAAACACACACACACACATTGCTCTCTCCCACAGGAACAAATAAAGCCATATTGTCCCTGGTCTGATTGCTGTGATAATTAATGTAGCATACGACCAGAAAAACACACTGAGACCAATTATACCAGAGAGAAAGTGAATCAGAAGGGAAGAGATGGAAAGAAAAGAGTGGTGAAAAGGAGCAAAGAGACACTGTGGAATTGAAGGAGAGAAAGATTGTTGGGGAAGAAACATATATCTATTAGAAAACTTTTGCAATAAAGACTGTCTCCTCTACAATCATAAAGACTAACAAACCTAACAGAAAACTACAGGAAATTAAGCTTTTAAGGGAGATATTCCCTTTTTTCCCAAATGTAATTTGTTGTGCAATATACACTAAAAACAAGTTGATTTAACATTTAAATATACATTTTGAAAGTCACACAACAATATATTAGTCATAAATAGACAGCAACAATATTGTTATTGTGGTAGAAAAACGGGTATGTAAGTACTGACAAGTGGCATTGAACATGCTGGGATTACACTGTAATGCCATAACTATAAACATAACAATTCAGCTTTAAATATGAATGTAAAATGAAAACTTTTCTTCCATTGTTTCGGTCACCTCCAGTCTTAAACCAATGAAAAAGTTCACAGCTGCCATTAAGCTATGCTCAGCGAAGAAAAATAAACATCCCAGCATCCTGTTCACAAATACCACAGTAAAATTATATCTTCCTGCTGTCTCTCCATTGGTTCCATTATGACTTTCAGAGTGACATCTTTGTGTAATTAAAAGCAGCAAACCCACTTTCACCTTACAGCCTGGAAACATGTGGCAACTTGTTAATTTACCTCCATTCCCCATGCTCCTCCCCCTCTGTTCCCTCTCCTGTCTCCTAGGAGAAAAGAACAGATGGGCTGCATTTAAATGATTAACAACATTAAGTAAAGTTTATCTATCTATCTATCTATCTATCTATCTATCTATCTATCTATCTATCTATCTATCTATCTATCTATCTATCTATCTATCTATCTATCTATCTATCTGTCTATCTATCTGGAAATTGTGCAGGGTTGAATATGATTTGATGCAACACAAAACTTCTGCAAACTGAGCCTCTTTTTTTCTCTGTTTTAAAAGTGGGCGCTCTGATCCTCATCAGGTTCCATAACAGTCGTTTTTGCAAGCAACTTGCTCATGCGCTCTTTCTGCCGTAATTCTAATAATACATTTTATTTAAAAGGAACCTTTCTGTACACTCAATAAGCAATCATAAACGGTTTTGAGTTGTGATTTAAAATGGAGAAGTGAGTTAGTGTTTCTAAGTAGGGATGACAGAGAGTTCCAGAGGCGGGGGCAGAACAGCTGAATACTCTGCTCCCCGTGGTAGTGAGACAGGTGGAAAGGATGGACATGTGTAAAGCAGACCAGGCTCTGGGAGTGCAGGTGGGGATGGGAACATGCAGCAGATCTGATAGATATGGGGGTCAAGGTGGTGAAGCGTCTTGAATATTACCAGAGGTATCTTGTATTGAACGACGAACTACACAGGGAGACAGTTGAGCTGTTGGAGTACCGGGTTGATGTGGTGGATAGAGGGTTTCTTTTTATAATGCAGGCAGATGAGTTCTGCACCAGTTGAAGTTTATGGAGTGGCTTTTAGGGAAGGCCATAGGAGAGAGTTGCAATAGTCCAGTCAGGAGGTGATGAGGTTGTGGACAAGTATGGTGGGAATATGAGGGGTAAGGGAGAGGCGGTTTATGCTTCTTAAATTAAGTAGGAAGACTAAGAAATGTCAATGATATGGGAATGACAGAACAGGGTGAGGGAGGTGGGTGGGTGGTTGTAAGGATGATGCTTTTGCGATGAGGTAAAAATTGGGTATCATAAGTTGAAGTGGTTGTTAAATTTCCTGAAGATATTACCAAGGGGATGGAGATAGATGATGAAGAGGAGGGGCAAAAGAACAGAGCCATGGGACACACCTTAGGTGACAGGGGAGAGAGAAAATATGAGGGTCTTGTGTTGAATGAACTGAGTGCAGCCAGATAAGTGGGAAGTCAACCAGCCAATGGTGTGTTGGTGATGCCAATAGAAAAAAACCTGCTAAGGAGGGTGGTGTTATAGATGGTATCAAAAGCTGCACTCAGGTTGAGGAGAATGAGGATGGTGAGTAAATCAATAATTTATAATTGGTGGCAAATAAATATAATTTCTTTTATCACAACAATTTGGCAATTGAACTGTTTTTGTACTCCATTACAGCCATACAAATTCAAATTTGATATCAAACTGGTAGAGGATTTTACATGTTCTGAGATCTAAGCTGAAAAGCAGAGGGAGTTATGATTTATAGCAACAATGATGCCTCTAATATCGAAAGTCTGGTAAATACAAGGAATTTGATTTGGTTTCCACATCAGTCAAAATAAAAATTCCGAGTACCAATATACCAAGATATTGTTCTCATATTGTTCTCTCATTCACTCTCAAGTGTTCACTTACCAGTTTAACAATAAAGTTGAGAAACGAAAATCAGTTTTACATCCAGCTTCTTTTTTCAGCCTGCGCCAATAAACAGACTCTTGTTTTTCCTCGATCCCTTTCACATTTTCTGTTTTTTGCCTTCCCAGAAGTTTTAAACTTTTTCCTTGCCTCAGCCATGACCAGCAATCGAGCAGGGGGGAAAAAAGTAGAGCAAAAGCCTTAGCTCGATGGTGATACAGCCTATGGCCGTAAAGCGATACGTTCTTCCAGGTTACATGACCCGGCCACTGACGGTCTTTCACCTCCTAACCTACATAGTCGGTATTTTAAGAGGGGAGCCCCGCTTATAACATTGATAGTGTCAAGTGCTGTATATTGGCCTGAGAAAATATTTAAAATAATACATATGCGTCAACTCTATAGGTCACATAGTCCGCAGTGTGCCTTTAATTTTAAATGGGATCTCATTAGATGTTGGAAGGACATGTATTTCTAAAGCAACAACTGATTTTTGTCAAAGAAAACCTTCAATTCAGTTAGGTTTATTTATATAGCACCAATTCACAACACATGTCATTTCAAGGCACTTTACAAGCCAAATGAGTTGCACATTGTCCCTTTAAAGTTCAAATTATTCTGGTTTAAACATGTATATAAATGTACTCTTTATCAGACCATATTGTTCCAAAAGTTAGAATCTTTTTTATGTCTTAAAATCGGTGTATTTTTTTTTCTTGTTATCCTATGCAGGCCACTTAGTTATACATCAGCTTGTATACCTACATTCGGCCAATCAGATATCAACGGTCATCTGTCAATCAAAGTTTTACGGTCATACCATATTGATTCATATTCAGCTCATATACGCAACGGTTGAAATAAGAAATCAGAATCATTTCCTTTCCCATTGAGTTCCTGTGTCTGTGAGTGTCTGTCTGTGTCTTCGGCAGGCGTAGAGCTATCAGAACTGGCAGCGTTGCGAGGCAAGGGCTCAAACATGTACGGCTGGAAGCCTTCTACACCAAACCAAGTTTCTGCCGCCCTGGCGTCCTCTTCCACAACATCTTCGTCCCCACTTTCATACTCTTAAAAAAAAATTTATGATGGAGGAGACTCAACCACGACCTCCGACACAAAATTCTCCTCCTCTTGCATGTTTCCGCTGTCCATAGCTTTCCTTGACAGTGTCGTTGCTAAGTGCTACTTGGTCCCCGTGTAATTTTCCATTGGGAAACTACTAGCACTAAGTTGCTAACTGGTTAGCAAGATGCTTCCGAGACACCGACCATAACCAAAAAGGCTTGCGAATCTTCCGCCACAACAATCCGCCCCCTTGATAATCAACCAATCACATTCACTATATTCACTCGTGTAAAAAAAACTTTTGTCTTATGAGCTCAGTCTTTAAAAACATAAACAGTAACACACTTCTCACAGTGTAAAAACTGAGTGTTTGAGACAACTATTTGATCCAATATCATACACTGAGTCAAAAACATATGTTTGTAAAATTTGGCAGTGATATATCCCAAACATTAGTTCCACAATAAATGGTTTTCTTCATTAAGCTTTTAAAACTATAAAGGCAGAGCCGGAATTTGTTGAAACTGAATGGAGAGAAGTCTCAGATAGCTTTAGAGGCAGGTGGAAGTTTTCTCACTGTGTTGGTGCTATGAGTGGATGACGAATCACCATTAATTCACAGCACTGTCAGAAGGTCCAATTTCACTTTCTGTAGTGATTCAAAATGCTAGGCTATATATTAAACATTTCAAGGTAAGAACCTGTTACTTCTTCCAACCCAAATAGTTGACTTATCAAAACATGTAACCATAAGCGTCGTTAGACCTATTTAAGGGTGGCTTCAGTCATCCTTTCTTTGGCATTAGCCACCCTATAATTATTTTGCGATTTAAAAAAAAATATTTTTTTTTCTGTATTTATTTTTTCCTCATATTTTCCCAAAACAAATGCAGTAAAGCACCGAATAAAAGCCATAAAGAAGACAAGTTAATCTGAACAATCATAGGCGTAACTTCCTTAAGGACTGGTGTGGACATGTCCCCACCAATCTTGACCGGTAGGGGGACAGTCCCCACCAATTTTTTGTACACATATTTTGCTTTCGGGGCTGTGTATATCTGATTAAAACCCCATTCATGCCGCTCCTCAGAAAGAAAATAAAAAAAGTTCTCCCCGCTGCTCACCGTCCACAAATCCCGACAAAAAACTCAGAAAAAAGAATCTGTTGCCTCTCGCTTTCTCCCCTTCACCCCCCTCCGCCCTCTCCCCATAACACCTGTCGCTTCCCTCCAAAAATGCTAACCCATTCAGGGACAGAAGTGGACTCAGACTTGCAGGTGAGAGGGACTTGTGGAAATATTAAGACCTAATTTTAGTCAGGAGAGACTTAAAGTAGTAAAAGAATAGAGAATAGTGTAAAAATAAGTTAATACCGTATTTAAAATATAACTGAACCGTTGGAAAAAAAAAACTCAAACCACTCTTTTCCGGCCCTGTTATGTCAGCTACACTAGAGTCCTGCAACGGGTCGGGTACCCGCGAAAAAAAACATAAATAAAAATAAACGGGTCGGGCGGATATTTTTTTAGTGCGGGCGGGTAGTTGGTGATTTCTTTTATGCGTGTGTGTTGTTATGGACATCAGAAATGTTATATTAATCAGGCACTGGGTGCAGCGCGGCGTACAATAGCCTATGATGGGTTAATGGGTCGGGTTGCGGGTTAAATATCGTCGGGTCGGGTTCGGATTTGAATTAAAGATATCCGCGGGTGATGGGTCGGGTTCGGTAGTCATCCTAACGGGTTCGGGCGGGTGCGGGTTGGTAAAACTCGACCCATGCAGGTCTCTAAGCTACACTACATTCAGTATCGTTGCCATAGAAACAGACAACAGCGCCAATATATCATAATTATACTAAAACACACGCAAATAATTTCCCACATAAAAAACAGGACTTTCAGTCCATTACAGTTTCCCGTTTTTAGAGGGTTGTTTATTTTGCGTTTATTAAGTGATGGCTGTGGTATATTAGCTTTCACTGCTATAAGCTTTCGCAGCAGTGATTGATTAATTTAAACACCTGCTCTACTGATGGTCTATCGGAGTTGGTGTTTAGGTTGAACATAAAGAACACCTTTTATTTGAAGCTTCTTGTAGCTACTGTTTTAATCCCGGCTTTACTTAAAACTTTTTCCTGACTTTGATAGTGTTGCCATTCAGTAGCAAGCACTGCACCCCTTTTCTTTTATATGTACACGTACATTTAAGATTTAGCGTGTTAAGTTGACAACTCATGAGCAAGCTGCTTTTTGCAATCTAGCAGGAAGGTAAGGATAGGATCTTGCAGGTGTGACATCACTCTGCAGGGGGTCCAAAGATAAAAGATTTAAACAATTTTGGCATTGGAATTTCAGATTTAAGGGAGTTAGAAAGTTCACTTAGTAAAAGTACAAATAATAAATCTGATTACCGATTACTTTTAAGCTGGTTGAACATACTGCGACAGACTGGTGACCTGTCCAGGGTGATCCCACCTCTCACCCAGAACGTGGCTATAGATATGCACCAGCACCTCCTGATCCCACTGAGGGATAAGGTTAAAGAAAATGGATGGTTGAACATAGTCCGCTCTCCCAGATTCTATCAAATCAGTATTGATACCCTCAGGGGCGGATTTAGGAAATTTGGGGCCCTAGGCAAAGACAGGCAGGGGGCCCCCTGAGAAGAAAACCCATAAAACAGACCCATTGTACAGATAGAGAAATGTTAATAGAATAGACATCCATTATTTGTTCTAGGTTTTGTCCCTCTCTTCTTGTCCCTTTTTCCTCTCTATTTATCAGCGTTCTGATGGCATTTTAGCCAAAGGATTTTTATCAAAAACATAATTAATGTGCACAACTAAGGATTAGTTGTATTAACCATACATGGAAACAGAGTTTTATGGGGCCCCCAGGAACTTGGGGCCCTAGGCAACTGCCTAGTATTGCCTAATGGTAAATCCCCCCCTGGATACCCTGCTGGTGGATGTTCTTGACAGAAAGACGGAGTTGCTTAATCATATTCTGCTTAAGGCCCCATAAGATCTTGTCCGAGTCTTGGTTTAAAAGTAAATTAATTTTAAAAAGTGACCCAAAATTGACTGTCAATAAATGCCCTACAAAATTGATATATTTGATTTCTTTGATTTGTACTGTCGGTTTAGATTTATGTGATATTTTTTGCACAAAATATATAAGTGAATATTGTAACAGTTATGTTTTCAACTGTAAGCATTAAATTGATAAATGTTATTCGCATTTTTTTGGCTTTATCCTTTCCAACAACAAAAAAAGGCGTCGCGCAGGTAGCTCCCTTTCCTTATGAGCTGTCCCCACCAACTTTCAACACAAAGTTACACCCTTGTCTTAGACAACGCCTTAGCAGGTGCACTGAAAAAATTTCGGCGCGCGCTTCACGCGCGCAATATCTTCTAGGGGCTGAGCCACCCTTGTCTCTTAAACCTAGAGACGCCCCTGCATGTAACCATACTGTATATTTTTAAATGCTTTTGGAATATTTGCACAAAGACAGTGTCCAATTTGTACAAATATCGAGGATTTTCTACTCCACCATCGGCCATGTAGTGCTGTATGTCTAACTTTCAGAGTTAGCAAAATTGTTATCTTCATCTAAGCCTTAAACTTGTATGTTAGATCCAGTTCCAACCAGGTTATTTAAGGAGGTATTCCCTTTGATCTCCTCCTCCATTTTAGATGTGATTAATCTATCTCTGTTACAGGGATATGTACCAAAGGCTTTTAAGGCGACCAGATGACTTGGTCAATTATAGACCTATATTTAATCTTCCTTTCTTATCTACAATTCTTGAGAAAGTAGTTACCAAACAAGTGTGTAATCACTTACACCATAATGAACTTTTTGAAGAGTTTCAGTCTGGCTTTAGAGCTCATCATAGCACTGAAACAGCTCTGGTGAAGGTCACTAATGATATTCTCATTGCCTCAGATTATGGACTTGTATCTGTGCTCGTCCTGTTGGATCTCAGTGCTGTTGGGATCTGGAGATCTGCCATCTGTCTCCAGCAGAGAGCGCTGTGGGTCTCCTGGGCTGGAGCCTCCAGCACACCTGAGGATCATCAGCCCATCAGGAGACCTCCTACATAAGCAGCAGCCAGACCTGTCTTCGGCGCCGGAGTGTTGACCAGTTTTGGTTAGCGGAACCTGAGCCTCTGTTCTCTTGAGAATCTCTGTCTGCTCTAGAGAGTAACAAGATTCTAACCAACCTCTGTCTTCTCTGCTCACAGGAAAGCCTGACTGAAGTCTGTAGCTCTGGAGGAGCTTTGCTTGGAAACCTGCCTGCCTGCCCTAGGAAGCCAAACCTGAAGACAATCAGTCTGGATTCCTCAGCCAGCTCTCAAGGGAGAGCTTGGACATCCACTCAAGGTCTGAACCTCACAAGCCTGAAGCTAGACGCTGCTGCTGCTGAGCTCTCTGCTGAACCCACTGTCTCTGGACCCAATTGGTTTCCCCTCTCCAGTGATCTGTTTAAACCTCTTCAAGGTACAAATCAGAATCCATCTTTTAACAATTCATCACCGGTGCCTGGCTAACCAAACAATCCATCTCTGCAGATTCTCAGTGATTCCAGTCCCGGACCTGTACCAGAACCAGTTCATTATTATTCTGTGTGCTTATCATTCAATAAACTGTTAAACTTTTACTCCGTTTCCTATGGTGTTCTGCATGTGGGTTGAAACACTAGAGACCCATCATGACAAGTGCTGCATTTGATACAGTTGGCCATAATATTCTATTAGAAAGACTTGAATATTTTGTTGGAATTAAAGGAACAGAACTAGACTGGTTTAAATCTTATCTATCTGATCGAATTCAATTTGTTCACTTTAATGACAAAGCTTCCACATGCTCAAATGTTACCTGTGGAGTACCACAGGGATCAGTGCTAGAACCCATTCTCTTTACTTAATATATGCTCCCAATCGGTAGAATTATTAGACAGCATGGGATTAATTTTCACTGTTATGCTGATGATACCCAGCTATATCTGTCTATAAATCCAGATGAAACTAACCTATTACATAGATTACAGGCATGTCTTGAAGACATAAAAACCTGGATGACTCTTAATTTTCTCCTTCTGAATGCAGACAAAACAGAAGTTATAGTATTTGGACCACAGTCTTTGAAAAATAAGCTGATTAGTCAGTCACTTCATTTGGATGGGATTAAACTGATTCCAGATAATAAAGTAAAACATCTTGGTGTTGTTTTTGATCAGGACCTGTCATTTAAATCCCATATCAAAGAGCTTTCTAGAATTTCCTTCTTGAATCAATTTGACTGTATGATCTGGTTGAACTGTAAAGTGCCCTGAGATGACTGGAATTCCCCGTCGCCCTTCTTAAAGGCTTGCATTTTCGTGTTGATCAATTGCTTGAGCTCAAATATGATCCATGGTTTATTATTTGGGAAGCATTTCACTGTTCTGAATCAAATTTTTGCCAAATTCTTATCAAGCAGTTACTACGGAACTAATCATTATTACCTCACCATTCGCTGAAGCTTTTGTGTACCCTATCATCATACCAAGTACTTAATGAGGAACTATTCATTTCTTAATCCCTACCTGACCATTAGCAAGAGTTTTTTTGTAATTAAAGTGAGACTACACATTAGTTCCTGCTTAGTTACTGTGTGTTTCCCATGTAAGTAAGCATAAGTTCTAAAGTAAGGCTGGACTGGGTGTTCCCCAGCAGCTAGTGTAATACCCATTAGTTCCTGATTAGTTCTCTATTAACTCTTTAGTAGTTAATAAAATGTTATGTATTTTTACTCTAAGTGTTACTGAATTATTAAAACATATACTTAAGGAATCCCTTCTCTGCAGTGATAACCATGAACACAGGTTCCTGAGTTCACCAACTGATTTAAATCCTCCTTTTTAAGTATGAACAGCACTAAACAAAGTAGATTATTATAAACTCGAGGAACCATAATCTACTTCAGTATTAAATGTACTTAACATTACAAACAAGTATTCAAGTACCTATGCCCAGATCACAGGCTGCCCTTTGAACCCAAAGTGGACTATATATTTAAAAGGGCTTATTAGAGAAAGTTATTCAAAAGCTGTGTGGTTTTATTGTGCTTTCAACTTGTTAATGCATGTTTTGTTTTCATTAAGAATATTCCAATTTCTAACATAGTGTGCTAGTTTAAGTTGGAATAAACTGTACATCATTATAAGGTATAATTATCATGTACAAAAAAAATTGCTTGAATATACCTGAGGGACCTCTCTCACCTTTGCAGCAATTGGTCAAATCATAAAGGAAAACAGATGCTGGTGCAGCAGGATCACCCTCTTAATAATGATTTTTACTTGCTTCCATCTGGACGTAGATATCTGGTATCCAAGTTCTAAAAACATAATTTCTTCCTGAAGTCACACAATTTCTTATTAACCCTTTTAAACCTCTTGATATGATATATTTTATGTACGTATTGGATTGAGTTGTGTAAAGCTGACTGTTATTTTTGGTTTATTTTTTCTAAATAGCTCCAGAATAGTTGCTGCTTTGGGAATAAAAAGGGCAGTGTTTATTTTTTTGTTTGATTTATTGATATATTGGTGGATCAATCTTTTCTTCCATCCATCCATCCCATTCCATTGTGACCCATAGGTTCTCTATTTAATTAAGATCTGTTTACCAATTCAGTAGTATCCTTACAGACATTTAGTTCCCTCCTCTTTTTTCAAGAGGGGCTACAGAGCCCTTTACACCAAAACTAAAAGACCTAGGAACTGTTTCTTCCCACAAGCCATCACTGTAATTAAAGCTACAGTGTGTAATAATTGCAGGGATATACAGTTAGAAATGTAATATATTATACATAACTATGTTATTTTATCATCATCTACGAGCTCAGCCTCTTAACCTTAATATTTGCGTTGCCTTAGAATTCGTTATTTATAATTACATAGGAGCGGGTCTCGCAGCCATGGAGGCAGACATCTTTAAGCTACGGCAGCGCAGAGCCAACAAACTAGCGATTGCGAGATCGCCCATTACGCTCGAAAGTAACTACGGCAAGTTGTTTAAGTCTACATGAAATCTATACCCTACACAGACTAATGAAATACTATCTGTAAAATTATCTATGTAAACAAACCTCATCACTTGAGAAGGTAGGTGATGCGGACGTTGTGGAAGACATTTTGTCCCGTAACACTCGCCGTTACGGGAGAAGCAGTGGGGGAGAGATGTTCATGTTGCTGCGGTCTGCAGTCTGGACGTTAGATGTCGCTGAAAATTACACACTGTAGCTTTAAGAGGTGATTCTAATTGAAATTGAACTTTATTGTTCTTACCCCAAGGGGATGGGTTACATGTGTAGTGCCCAGGGAGCAGTTTGGGGTTAAGGGTCTTGCTTAGGGAGCCAGAGTGCAGGATGTGGAGATCAAACCAGGAATTTGTAATGCTCTTAGAGTGCACTGCTCTAACCACTAGGCTATCACTCCCCACTCTGATACACAGAGTAAGGACCTAACCCAATAACCCAGTAATTCCACATCGGTTCTGTACCTGTTTACCGCTCCTCTAATGTTTTTACTGTATTCTTTGGTAAATGTCTTGTTTTGTATAGGGCTTTATCAAGTCCAATGACCCCAAAGTATGTAACATTACATTGAGTCATTCACCCACATATTTACACTGTGATGGTGGGAAGCAAGTGACCAGAGAGCCCTGGGAAGCCCGTTACAGTACAAATCCTTACCTGCCGAGTCACCTGTGCACTCTGCTCATTGCAATTATCCATTTAAATCAATTCAATTCACTTTACTTATTTCATTCACAAAACATTTCAAGAAAACGTACAGCTGATTGCATCAAGTTATTGACTTTGCATGATTTACTCCACCAGTGTGGGCAGGTGCTGAGAGTAGAAAATTCCACTTCATTGTTCTAATTGGCCCAGTCTGATTATAGCAGAGGTGTCAAATATTAATGTTCATTTCTCAAGTAGAAGTATACATCCTACTGTTCAAAAACACTTTTGTAGATGTTAGAGTATCAAATTAAGCTTTTTACTCAAGTAAAACTGTCGCAGCCTTCTGTTCCAACAAAAAAAAATACCAACATTTCCAACAAAGGCCGTGGGTGGTAACAGGTGGTTTTTGGTTTTGCAAGCACCTCCAGCTTGACTTATTTTAAAAGCAACAAAATAAACAAACAGAAAAAAACTAAGGATCCCAACAAAAAATGTCTTAGAATTTAATATTTTAAGCTTCCAAAAAAGTGGTAAAAAAATCATTTTTTAAAACCTCCCATCCATAACAGACATTTACCACACCGTCCCCCAACACCTGGTGTGCTCTTAATCACTCAAATTGATGGGAGGGTCTAACAGTTAACAACTTACTCCAAAATATTCCAAATATAAAAAATAAAATGCAAATTTTGGTTATAAATTAACCAAAAAACAGTCAATATTCAATGAGTTCAAAGTTCTTGGTTTGTTCATGTGCATGGTCTGTGTGTGTATAAAAATGTATGTAGCAGAATGAGATGTTGAGCATGTCAGTAAATGAGTATCAGTGTAAATGTAGAGCCAGAGGTTCCAGAACTTAGCTCAGTTGGAGACAAACATTTGCTGTTGTCTCTACACAGCCTCCAACAGGAGACATATCTTGTTGATCGGCTTCTCCAGTTCATTTGTTCTTGTCTTGACTCGAACATGTCAAACCAATCCGCTTGCATCTGGTTTCTGTGATGCCTCCTATAAGAATTTCTTGGAGCAGTCTCATCAACAACCAGCATCACATCTTTAGTGGCAAAGTTCCTGCAAGTCTTGTTCCATTTCCATCACTCTTGCAACATAAGAGTGACCGTTTCCAGAACAGGTCCACAATGTATTGGGCTTGCCTCCAACGTCTCCGCATGTAAAGGTCCTCCCTTTTGAACAAACCTGGTGGCAGCGCAGGCTTACCTTGTAACTGGAGCAAATTATTTGGAGTAAGAGCCTCTAAATCATTGGGATCTTCAGAAAAAGGTGTCCATTTAATATAGCCTCCACTTCACATAAAACTGTGTGTAAGCCTTCATCATCTAATACTTGTTGGTTTGTGATGGAGTACAGAACCCTTTGTATTTCCAGCACCAGACGCTCCCATACACCACCATGATGGGCTCCATAACGAGGGTTAAAAGTCCACTTTATGCCATCTGGTGATAAGCATTTTTTGAATTTTTTTGAACATGGCTTGCTTTAACTCACGTTTTGAGCTGACGAAGTTGGTTCCATTGTCCGACCTGATTTCCTTGACTTCTCCTCTGCGGCAAATAAATCTCCTGATGGTGTTAATGCAGGAATCTGTATTGAAAGAATGTGCCACTTCAAGGTGAACTGCAAAGAGAACTCCATATCTCTTTACAATAGTTCTGCCTCTCTTCACTTCTATTGGTCCAAAGTAATCAGCACCAACATAAGTAAATGGTGGAAGATCAGTTGAGATTCTGTCAATAGGAACATCTGACATCTTTTGCTCACCTGGCTTTTGTCGTTGTCTTCGACACACCATACAGTTTCTGATGATCTTTCTGGCTACCGAATTAGTATGAGGGATCCAGTACTTTCGTCGAAGGGTAGAAAGCATTTGATTTCTTCCTCTGTGTCCAACTTTTTCATGGATATGTTGAAGAATGAGCTTCAAAACATGGTTTCCTTTGCTTTGCTCAGTCTGCCACCCACTCTCAACACACCATCAGTAACAACAGGATCAAGCTTGTACAGACTACTTGACTTCTTCACTGTACCATATTTTCTCTGCACAACACCCACTATGGCTTCCTTAGCCTTGGACTGATCATCAGTTGTGAGCTGAGCATCCATTTTATTGTCCCTATTATCACACATTTGATTTCCAGTGTGCAGTTAGCAACTTTTTTTCGTAGCATTTCTTGTCATTTCATGATCCATGCTACACATCTTTTTAGCTTTGTCTAACTGGAAAGTACATTAGCAGCTTGGTGGTGGGACACACTTCTTCCAGCATAGCTGCACATGTCAGGATCTAATCTTGAACCTCTGGATCAGCTTCCAAATGGACAGGTAATTCTTTAATCCCTGCTGGCCATTGGATTTTAGATTTTGTGAGGAATTCCAGCCCACTGACCCAGGTGGAAGACTTTAAAAGACAGCCAACCTTCATGCCTCTAGAGGCTGCATCAGCTGGATTCAACTTTTATACTTTTTTAAGATCACGAATGATGGACACTCTATTAGCTGCATATGTTTTGAACCGTGTCGTTGTGTTTGCAATGTACTGTAGGACAGTCGTGCTGTCATACCAGGAGAATGAGTCACTCAGATTGAGCCCAAGTTGAACTGACAGCATTTTGTCCAAAAGCACAGCTAAAACTGCAGCAGCAAGTTCAAGTCGTGGTATAGTGATTTGTTTTATTGGTGCTACCCTTGCTTTACCAATAACAAAGGAAACACACACTTCCTGCTTGCTATTAGATAGCTTAAGATAAGACACAGCACCAACCACAGTTTCACTGGCATCACAAAAATGATGCAGTTTGCACTGGGTTTGGTACTGTTTTTAAAACTACTTAAAATATTTTTAAAACTACTTAAAATGTAAAAGTAAAGTAATGCAGGAAAATGTTAATGACAGAAGCTTTAAATTTAACTTAGAATCATCTTTAAAAACTATTTATTTTGGTATGTGGTGAACAAAGAAATTAATTGTCTGAATGAAACAAATTATTTTGATGTTTTTTTTGCTTTTGTTTTTTATATTAACATAAAGAAAATGAGCTTAAAGCTACAGTGTGTAATAATTACAGGGATATACAGTCAGAAATGTAATATATTATACATAACTGTTATTTATCATCATCTACGAGCTCAGCCTCTTAACCTTAATATTTGCGTTGCCTTAGAATTCGTTATTTATAATTACATAGGAGCGGGTCTCGCAGCCATGGAGGCAGACATCTTTGCGCTACGGCAGCGCAGAGCCAACAAAGTAGCGATTGCGAGATCGCCCATTACAATAACATGCTGCGTGATGATGCTGTTACTCTCCAGTATACTTATTCAGCAACGTCCCTAAAGTTTCACAGGTAATGATTCAGTAATTTTCTGTAAAATAATTTTCTGGATATATACCTCGGTTACTTCTCTCCGGCTCCTTTGGAGATCTTCAAGCCTTTCCTCCTCTGCTCTAGTCACCGCGCTGGCACCTCCCCCTCGCCTGGCCCTGGCTACACGCCCACCCCGGCCTCTCTGCCCTCTTCCTCGCCCTCTTCCTCTCCCTCTTCCTCGCCTTGTAACCCCCGTGCCACAAACAAGACTTGGACTCTGTAAACGGGGAATATATATTCTTCCAGCGAACCTAATCTCGCTGTTAAACTAATGACTACAATTACTTCGTCTGTTTATATCACCATGCAAAGCAGCTCACCAAAACGTCACAACGATGTAGAAAAAATAACGGGTATATTTATTATCTTAAGTCTACATGAAATCTATACCCTACACAGACTAATGAAATACTATCTGTAAAATTATCTATGTAAACAAACCTCATCACTTGAGAAGGTAGGTGATGCGGACATCGTGGAAGACATTTTGTCCCGTAACGCTCGCCGTACTGTTGGGGGGGAGAAGCGGTGGGGGGGAGATGTTCATGTTGCTGCGGTCTGCAGTCTGGACGTTAGATGTCGCTAAAAATTACACACTGTAGCTTTAAAAGAAAACAAAACTAGCAAGTTTGTAGTTAAAAGTCGTGCAAAAAAATCATCACTCCAGTAAAGTATAGGTAGCAAAAATGTCTCCTTAAATAAGATAACAAGGTGTTTGGACATTGTTACTTGACAAGTCTGATATATGGTATGTATGTAATGTACACTCTTTCCTGTAGCATCTGTCTGACTTTGTTTTAATTTGTTTAAGTAAGCACATCATTATAATCAAATGATTCAAATTCCTTGAATGTGTACACATATCTGGAAAATAACAATTATTCTGATTTGGTTAATTCAATTGAAACACTGAGATTGTAGATGTATTTTACATAATATAGTTACATCTAAAAAAAACTTATCTTTAAAAGTTCAAAATTCTAATTAAAACTCATGTATAATACAGATTCATTATAAAGGAGTGAAATTTTAATTAACATAATGTTTCCGTGATCTGTAAGAAATTATCATAAAAATACTTTTCACAGAAAATTAACTCTATAAATTAGATTCACTTTGTGAAATAAGGCTTTGAAGATATTCAGTTCTGTTTAATAATATTCAAAACTGAGCATCAAATATAAGAATCAGTATGAATAGATTCAGTCCCTGTCTTATTTATTAAAGAGGGGAATATTTCTCCCCTTACTCTCTTCTTTTCTGTTAGCTGGAGAAACACTTGAATCTAAGGCTGTGTTCTGCTGTTATGCGTCATTCAGAGTGGTCACATCTATCAGCTTGTGATCACAACTGGGTGTTAAAAGTGGTCACTGATTTAGACTTTGTGAGTCATTGTGGACCCCAGCATGGATTTTAGTGGGCTTCCAGTTTATTAGTTCATTTTCCATGTTATCGTTTCTAACTTGCATATAGTTCTCCTGCAAGTCTTATCAACCTCTTTTCCAATGAAAGCCTCAGGATTTTATTTCATTGAATTCCAATTTTATTCATTTTAAAGGACCATTTCACAACACGACATCTCCAGAGAGGTTACAGAGACAATCCAACCAGATCATACAGTCAGATTGGGTCAAAGTTTTCCATCTTTTGAAAACCAACTAAATGCATCGACTCATACCAAGCATGCTTGCAGCAAAAGTGGAGAGGAAAAACAGAACCAAGCTCAGTGAGAGCAGCATTCTGCTGAGGCCGACTGGGGTTCGAGGAGACAGAAGCAAACAAAAAGGGCACAGTAGCACTGATCTATACATGTGTAAGAAAATGTTACAGTAAACTAGCTCTTCTTATGACTTTGTCCAGGAAAAAAAAAAATCTCTGGGATTCAAAGTCCCAGGATTGGTTTTACCTAGGTAAAACTAATTTCAGGAAATTATATTTTTTACAGCGTTTTATTGTCATTACACTGTCACAAAAGCCCTCTCTGCATTTAACCCATCCCCTTGGGGAGCAGTGGGCTGCCATTGTGCAGCGCCCAGGGAGCAGTTTTGGGTTAAGGGTCTTGCACAGAGACCCAGAGTGGCAGTCCGTGGGAGTGGGGCTCAGAACCTCTGGATTCCAAGCGCCGCCCAACCACTATGCCACAACTCCCAAAAGCAGGCATTAGCATGAAGGGTCTTGCCTAAGGACCCACACTGGCAGCTCATTCCATTTGCAAGAAGGGTGACTTACCACTTGAGCTAGCCAGCCGCTAGCCGTTATCATCCTTTTGTCCCAATTAAAAAGGTCCTGAGACATCTGTTCAAAACATCCTGAGAAAAAAACTAGGGGATGTTGATGTTGTTTTAACCGATAATTGATAGTGACCAGGGATTTCAGTTTAACCACATGGTCAATTTACAATAACTACCAGACTGATAAACATACTATTTTTAAACAACAATAATAACCAGGTGTATCTTAAATAAGATATATATATGCAACAAACAGAAAATGTTTTAGTCACAGTTTACTCTAATAAATACATTTACTCTAATGTATTTATTAGAGTAAGTCCAAATGTGCAGGGAACAGATTTCTAAGATAAGTGAATATTAATGTCAAGTAAAACAAAGTTGAAGACAGTGTAAGTATTCAAATGACTATACAACTGTGGTGGACAAATTACACAACAGTTGTACCTGAGTAAAAGTACTGATACTCATAGTAAAATCTTACTATGAGTATCAATAATCTCAACAAGTAAAAGTTATTCAGTCAATAATCTACTCAGGTTAAGTATTAAAGTACTTGTTTTGAAAATACTTAAGTACTCCAAATTACATGGATTTAAAACATAAGTATTTAAAAATACAAATAATTTGTTTTCAATATCAGTACATTTCTGTCTCATTTTCAGAGTAATTTTAAAGAACCTATAACTTCCAGAAACCACCTGATGTATTCATGCGTAGAACTACTCTGCTTAGAACTCCACAGGAAGTGCCTATTTCACCCCACTGGAACTGGAGATTTTATTGAAGAAATGAAAAAGAAAAAAAAAAAGAGAATGTGTTTAAAAGACAGAGGGCCGGATTTATCAAGATCCAATTTTGCAAACTGGAATTTTGCGCGAGGGGCTGAACCATGGTTTGCGGGTGATTTAACAAGAGCAACTGGTGGCAGGTGCAAAACTGTTGGAGACGCCCTATTTAAATGATGGTTTTGCGCGAGTGAAAAAATGCGTTCTCTGCGTCTCCTTGCTTCATTTCGATGTCTCCTTCTTGCGACAATAACCGCTGCCATGTGTGCGCAATTACGCATACAGACCATTTGCACCTTCTTTTGAAACGTGTTAAATATAGAGTCAGATACCGTTAGCAAAATTGCTTTCAGGTTTAATAAATCACTTTGCGAGTGCTAAATTATTATATTTACATGTTCTCCTCCCACAAGACGCACTTTTGCGTGTAAACGCCCCATATTGCATATTCATTGCAGAAAAAGTACTAAATGGATAAGAGGCGCTATTTAGCACGTTTTAAAGACCAAATCCTTTTAGCACAATGTTGATAAATCAGTTTATACATTTTTTAGCGTGCGCAGTGAAATAGCTCACGTTTTTATAAACGCAAACCTTTGATAGATCCGTTCCAGAGAAACAGAGCTACAGCTGCAAAGGAGAGGAAGATGGCGAAGGAGAAGATTGTTGCTCGAGTTAATGCGTAGGTTTATATAAAGTCGGCTATGGCAGGATGTTTTTGCATTTATTAGAAGAACTCTCATCTCTGTTGTTCCATTTGTAGATCACTAGATTCTTCCTGATCAAAATAACACTCCTAGACTGAACTGTAATGACATATTTTATAAATTTTATTTTTGTAGCAGAAACTGAATGTCAGAAATAAAAAAACCCAAAAACAAACACAACTAGGAAGAATTAATGCTGCAAACTTCAGGTGAAGCTTAATGTAATTATCTGACGATGTTGACAGATAATTACAGTTGCAGCCATTCAAAATGGCCCTTCTTAGTCAAACACCAGCTGAATGGCGGCACACTTCCCTCCAACTCCCAGAGAAATCCCCTCCAACTTCAGCCACTGGAGTGATCCCCTCTTGCATATTTTTTTACTCTGACTCCACCCTTTCACTGAATTAAGGGTTTTCTTTAGATCTTAATGTCCACAAATCATGACAGAAAGAATATATTAATACAGAGATGTTTGATAAGGAGTATTTCTAATTCACAGTTCTTCCTTGAAGTTTGGCATTACATAGGGATGTCACTTCAGCGTGTATATAAGTGTTTGTAACATTTTATGTTAAATATTTTCCCTCTGTTTATATTCCACTCTGGTAATTTGCTATGTCGATACTTCTGTTTAGTAAGCAGCACTCAAAAAGTGCACCAACTGTTACAAAAACATGGATGCACATATAAGACAGGCGAGAGAACAGACCCGATCCCAACAGTGAACAGAGAGGCCCTTCTGTTACGAGTCAGGAAAGCAACGTCATGTATAAAACAAAGTGTTCGGTTTAAACCGACATGTATTAGAATCCCATACTGTCACAGAGAAAGGACCCATGCATTTTTAAGTTTCAATTCTCAGAAACACAAACAGAGCTGCACTGATTTAAGACCTGAAACTCACTTAAGACACCATGAAGTTGAGGGAAAAATGGATCCCAAACCCCCAAAGCTTTGTCTCATTCACAGTGAATATCCTTTAGTCTCATTACAATTAGGTCAGTGGAGGAGACCATATTTATGAGGCGGCTGCTTCTAAAGCGCAACTTCCCCTTTAAAACATACAGTGCAGTGAAACTGATAGATAAGATGTTGGACCTTGGAGTGCAAACATCCACCTAAAACTACTTTTACACTACTATAGGCTTAAGGAACAGTTGAGATAGATAGATAGATAGATAGATAGATAGATAGATAGATAGATAGATAGATAGATAGATAGATAGATAGATAGATAGATAGATAGATAGATAGATAGATAGATAGATAGATAGATAGATAGATAGATAGATAGATAGATAGATAGACGGTGACGGTGACGTCACGGTGCGGTAAGCTTTACAAGCTAAATCAATGGGAACTACTAGACACATCTGCAATCAATAACAATTATTGAGGATTGCCGGAAAACTTCACCATTAAAATTCACCAGAGCTATAGTGAAACTGACAATGCCCACGTGCATGGCAGTTGGATGTTGAAATACATCGGGGAAAACTAAATAAAAAAAATAAGTTCTTTCACCTTTCTGATTCCTGATCCTCCACGGACGGGTTCGTCGTTATATTGCCAGCTTGAATAGGGAAGATTTGCCATCGAACTTCTGGCCAGAGAAAAAAAACGTAATATGTAGCCAACATTTGGAAGAAGAATGTTTTCAAGATGACTTGGATAATAGCGCGTTGTTACAAACACCAGATACAGCAATGGGACTTGATCAACAGCCGATACCGCACCGTGACGTCACAAACCAGCAGTGATGGGACTAACGGCGTTGAAAGTAACGGCGTTACTAATGCCGTTACCGTGTTTTAGTAACGAGTAATCTAACTAATTACTTTGACTGTAACTATAACGTAGTTACCATTGCCGACACCCCGTTACTGCGCGTTAATCAGGCCGCACCTTTTTTTCATGATAGGACTCGTGCACGCCTTGTCCTTAGAGAAGGGGGGATGAGATTGGCTGTTACGGGTGTTAACGTACAGCACACACAGAGAGATGGAGAGTGAGGAGGGCTCCAGCAGAAAAACAGCGTTTTCCAGATGGAAATACTGGTGTTACGTCGAACTGCGTTTCCCCATCAGATACGGTTTCCCCGGCATCTCCACACAGCACAGGCGGCACGATTCACCGCGTAAGCAACAGGAAACGCGCATGCTCGCTAAAGGCGCGTAACAGCCGCCCTGTGCTTGCGCCACAGGGGGGATGGATGGATGGATGGATGGATGGATGGATGGATGGATGGATGGATGGATGGATGGATGGATGGATGGATGGATGGATGGATGGATGGATAGATAGATAGATAGATAGATAGATAGATAGATAGATAGATAGATAGATAGATAGATAGATAGATAGATAGATAGATAGATAGATAGATAGATAGATAGATAGATAGATAGATAGATAGATGTCATTTACGTTGAGTTGCAATAAATGCAAAACTCTCTGCAGGTACAATTCAATTCAATTCAGTTTATTTATATAGCGCCAAATTCACAACAAATGTCATCTCAAGGCACTTTACAGTTCAACCAGATCATACAGTCAAATTGATACAAAGTTTTCTATCTAAGGAAAACCAGTTGATTGCATTGACTCATTGACTCAAATACAATCCCCCACACTAAGCATGCTTGTAGCGACAGTGGAGAGGAAAAACTCCCTTTTAACAGGAAGAAACCTCCAGCAGAACCAGGCTCAGTGTGAGCGGCCATCTGCCGAGGCCGACTGGGGTTCAAGGAGACAGAAGCAGAGATACAAAAAGCAGCTGTAAAAGGCGGCCCTGTCCAGGAAACACACAGCCAGGCAGACGAGCTCCGAGCCAGCTCCCATGCCAGAGGACGAAGAGAGCACATCCACTCAGTCACGGTCAGAGAAACAGGACCACACTGGAAAACAGGCCGATCTCCAACATCTATTAACAAGGGTGTTGATAGAAGCGGCACAGCTGATGTTTTTTTCCAGGATGACGTCACAGCCAAACAGGAACAGACGAGGCAAAGCTACTCTGAGGAAAAGCAGAGAGAGCAGAAGGTTAGAGATTGAACTAACAGATTCTGCAGAATAGGAGAACAGAGAGAGAATGAAGCAGAATGATGAAATGGGGGTCCCTATGTCCTCCAAAAGTCTAAGCCTATAGCAGCATAACTATAGAGATAGCTCAGGATAACCTGAGCCACCCTAACTATAAGCTTTATCAAAAATGAAAGTTTTAAGCCTAGCCTTAAAAGTAGACAGGGTGTCTGCCTCACGGACTAAAACTGGTAGTTGGTTCCACAGGAGAGGAGCCTGATAACTAAAAGATCTGCCTCCCATTCTACTTTTAGAGATTCTAGGAACCACTAGTAAACCTGCAGATTGAGAGCGAAGTGCTCTGTTAGGAACATAAGGAACAATCAGATCTCTGATATAAGATGGAGCTTGGCCATTTAAGGCTTTATATGTGAGAAGGAGGATTTTAAATTCTATTCTTGATTTAACAGGAAGCCAATGAAGAGAAGCCAGGATAGGAGAGATATGATCTCTCTTTTTCATTTTCATTAGAACTCTGGCTGCAGCATTTTGGATCAGCTGAAGGCTTTTAACTACAGTTTGTGGACTTCCTGATAGTAAAGAATTACAATAGTCCAGCCTTGAAGTAACAAATGCATGGACTAGTTTCTCAGCATCACCCCCGGACAGGATATTTCTAATTTTTGCAATGTTCCTCAGATGAAAGAAGGAAATTCTAGAAACCTCTTTGATATGGGATTTAAATGACAGGTCCTGATCAAAAATAACACCAAGATTTTTTACTTTATTATCTGAAATCAGTTTAATCCCATCCAAATGAAGTGACTGGCTAATCAGTTTCTTTTTCAGAGACTCTGGTCCAAAGACTATAACTTCTGTTTTGTCTGCATTCAGAAGCAGAAAATTAAGAGTCATCCAGGTTTTTATGTCTTCAAGACATGCCTGTAATCTATGTAATGGGTTAGCTTCATCTGGATTTATAGACAGATATAGCTGGGTATCATCAGCATAACAGTGGAAATTAATCCCATGCTGTCTAATAATTCTACCAATTGGGAGCATGTATAAAGTAAAGAGAATTGGTCCTAGCACTGATCCCTGTGGTACTCCACAGGTAACCTTTGAGCGTGTTGAAGATCTATCATTAACATGAACAAACTGAATTCGATCAGATAGATAAGATTTAAACCAGTCTAGTGCTGTTCCTTTAATTCCAACAAAATATTCAAGTCTTTCTAAAAGAATATTATGGTCAACTGTATCAAATGCAGCACTAAGATCCAACAGGACGAGCACAGATACAAGTCCATTATCTGAGGCCATGAGAATATCATTAGTGACTTTCACCAGAGCTGTTTCAGTGCTATGATGAGCTACAGTACTTGTCTTTGTCGTCCACTATTCAGCTGGCTTTTGAAACACACGGTGAGAAGGTGGGGGCCGGGTGGTGAGCGTGAGAAACGCAAAAGTAAAAGTAACAAAGTTACTTTTACTAGTAACTACACTCACCGGCCACTTTATTAGGTACCCCATGCTAATAATGGGTTGGACCCACTTTTGCCTTCAGAACTGCCTCAATTCTACGTGGCATAGATTCAACAAGGTGCTGGAAGCATTCCTCAGGGAGTTTGGTCCATATTGACATGATGGCATCACACAGTTGCCGCAGATTTGTCGGCTGCACATCCATGACGCGAATCTCCCGGTTCACCACATCCCAAAGATGCTCTATTGGATTGAGATCTGGTGACTGTGGAGGCCATTTGAGTACAGTGAACTCATTGTCATGTTCAAGAAACCAGTCTGAGATGATTCCAGCTTTATCACATGGCACATTATCCTGCTGAAAGTAGCCATCAGAAGTTGGGTAAATTGTGGTCATAAAGGGATGGACATGGTCAGCAACAATACTCAGGTAGGCTGTGGTGTTGCAACGATGCTCAATTGGTACCAAGGGGCCCAAAGAGTGCCAAGAAAATATTCCCCACACCATGACACCACCACCACCAGCCTGAACCGTTGATACAAGGCAGGATAGATCCATGCTTTCATGTTGTAGACGCCAAATTCTGACCCTACCATCCGAATGTCGCAGCAGAAATCGAGACTCATCAGACCAGGCAACATTTTTCCAATCTTCTATTGTCCAATTTCGATGAGCTTGTGCAAATTGTAGCCTCAGTTTCCTGTTCTTAGCTGAAAGGAGTGGCACCCGGTGTGGTCTTCTGCTGCTGTAGCCCATCTGCCTCAAAGTTCGACGTACTGTGCGTTCAGAGATGCTCTTCTGCCCACCTTGGTTGTAACGGGTGGTTATTTGAGTCACTGTTGCCCTTCTATCAGCTGGAACCAGTCTGGCCATTCTCCTCTGACCTCTGGCATCAACAAGGCATTTCCGCCCACAGAACTGCCGCTCACTGGATGTTTTTTCTTTTTCGGACCATTCTCTGTAAACCCTAGAGATGGTTGTGCGTGAAAATCCCAGTAGATCAGCAGTTTCTGAAATACTCACACCAGCCCTTCTGGCACCAACAATCATGCCACGTTCAAAGTCACTCAAATCACCTTTCTTCCCCATACTGATGCTCGGTTTGAACTGCAGGAGATTGTTTTGACCATGTCTACATGCCTAAATGCACTGAGTTGCCGCCATGTGATTGGCTGCTTAGAAATTAAGTGTTAACGAGCAGTTGGACAGGTGTACGTAATAAAGTGGCCGGTGAGTGTAGTTCCTTTTATTGTGTAGTAACTCAGTTACTTACTCAGTTACTTTTTGGAAGAAGTAACTAGTAACTATAACTAATTACTTTTTTAAAGTAACGTGCCCAACACTGCAAACCAGTAGGTGGCAGTAGTGTTCTTTGATAAACATGGGAGCCTCCAGTAAAGCACATTCAAATGAAACGACACTAAATTAAAAACACTCATCATTTATTGAACAGCATGTAATAATTTCATGTTTAAAGTACTTTCAGAAGTATGGACATACAATTATAGGCCGCTGCCAAAGCAATGGCTGGTTGCAAAGCTGATGTTTACTATTGAGTTAAGTAGAGCCAACAGGATTCTTCCCATGTTATATCAGGGGAAAAAAACTTTAAAAGAGAGTTTATATTTTAGTTTTTATGATTCAAAGTTTTAAAATTTTTCTTTAGACCAGTTTTCTGCATGTGGACCGCCAATATGATAGTGGCTTTTTTTGAGTTAGCTCAGTGTGTTTTACAGAGTCTTTTGTTCTAATTGGTTTGATTTACAGTGTTTTTCCAGTGTTTCCAGAACGCCTTTCACTGTCTGTTTTGGAATTGTTGAATCTGTCTCTCAGTGTTAGAAGTGATTATAAATACACTGACATGTTGCCTGCTTAATTAAGGTGTATAATTCTTGTTGTTCAGTGCTGTCACATAAAGAGAGATGATAATAGACTGTGTGTGTGTGTGTGTGTGTGTGGGGGGGGGGGGGGGGGGTGCGTGTGTGTGTGTGTGTCTGTGTGTGTAATGATAATTAGATGAAGGTTGGTGCTGTGGAATAATTGAACGTCTGAACTACAAACAGTGACAACAGCAGCGGCTGCAGGCTTCATTCTGTTTGTTGTAAGCAGAAAAGGAACAAACAGCAGCAATGTTTAGTCCATCTGACAGTAAACATGCAAAATAAACAGAAGATGAGGCTGAAACAGAGAGAAACAACACAGCACATTTATTCCGTATCTTTCTATATCTAAACAATAAAGCAGACACATTAAAAGGCAAACACACTGTTTTAAAGAACAGATCAAACATGCAGTTTTGTAGAATAAACCAAATTCATGTTTAGGAGCTATAATATATTTCTCCGAGCTGTGCATAGAAATGTATAAAAGAAGGAAGAACAAGGAGATCCTACAGAACACGTGTTCAACTGGACACGATGGCACACTTACTGTACAGAACATGCTTGATTTTGCCAATAACATCCTTCATGGAAACGCAATAATCTTATGTATACACGTATGTTTTCGCTGAGTCATAAATAATGAAACCAGTAAAACAACATATCTTTACCTTGAAAAAAACAGCTCCACTTTTTGGTGTCCACTGAAAGGGCTTTTGTTATTGTAATAACAAAAGTAGGTTTTTCTTTTTATTACAGTGATAGCATAATGACTTATACGTTTTTCATTACTATTAATGTGATTTAAAATAAAGAAGCACATTGCCAGGTGGTTAGGTTTGGTACATGTATCACACTTAAAAAAGAGAACAAAATGTTGAAACTAACTGAGGAGCAACACAGTCAAAGATATTCATCATGACAAAGGATCTTCAGCCAACTCTATTTTTCTGTGTCCATATCTGTCAATATAATGAAAAGGCACTAAATTCACGGAATGTAGCCAGTGTACAAGGAAATTAAGACATAAAGGAAATTAAATTCCAATATACACGAAAATGTAGTTTGTTTAACACAGTTTAAATGCTATATATGTATATCCTATAATAGGATTAATTCATCAGCTCATTCACTGTCCTCTGCTGCCATCTGCAGGCTGCAGGCTGCTGCAAAACAAACTCAAGCTGCTTCATTTTCAAGTTTGTTCATGAAGAATTGAGTAAAAAAAAAAATGAATATATATAGTTTTTTTTTTTTTTTTTTTATTAAAGGGAGTGGGGGCCTAGTGGTTTGGGCATACAGCTTGGAATCCTGAGGTTGTGAGTTTGAAGCCCACTCCCACAGTCTGCCACTCTGGGTCCCTGAGCAAGGACCCTTAACCCAACTCCCTGAGCGCTGCAATTGGCAGCCAACTGTTCCCCAAGAGGATGGGTTAAATGCAGAGAGTGAATTTCGCTGCTCTGTACTTGTGACAGTGTAATGACAATTTAAAAAAAAACTGGAGGAAAAAAAAATATATTTATCTATTTATTTAGTTCTACAAGAATGGGTGTGAATTCCCTTGGATTTAATGTATAGAGTAATTCCCAACACACTTTCAGCTATTAAGCAGCCATTAGGAAGAGAAGAATGTTGCTTAATTCAGTCTACCGTTTGACAGCAGCTGTTTTCACAGACAAAATATTACTGCAACTGAAACTGCAGTATTCAGGCTGCAGGTTCCCACTAAAGCGTCTCCTTTTTAACTTCTAACCAACCATCTAACCAGGAAGGAAAGGCCCAGATTAGTGAATCAGCTGCTCTGCTGCGGCACATTAAGCTGTATGTAAATGTGGCTGCACATGTCAGTCCAGTGTGGTTAAACGCTGCTGTGTTTTTGGTGCAAGGTTTTACATGCATGTCATTTCAGATGACTATAATTACCAAAGTGAAGCTTGTCGGAAAAAAGGTAATGTCAGAACTGAGGCAGACATTATGACTGCTGGTGTTAGAATATGCTGTTGTTAAAGTTTAAATTCAGAAATACAACAAACTTGTCAATTTAAGTTTTTACTTTCCAGCAAACCTTTAAATCAGACTGAAGTCCAGAGTACTATATTTACCTTTATTTTTCACAGCACACAGACTTTATACTGTTTTAAACACTGTTAGATTGAGGAAATGTAACTATGCTTTCATGGTTTGCACATATTTTCTATATGTTGCAGAAGCGGATGAACACGAGTTTAAATTCTATACAAATTATAAATTATAACTTTTATGTATTTCTATGTTTCTGTTTTGACTGGTTTAGTGATCAACAGCAAAACAATCAAACAAAAAATCAGGATGGGTAAAAAATTAGAATTTACTGTCCTGGAGGGGAAATTCGGATGTAGCAGAGGCCAAAACAGTTAGATGGCCTAATGCTTACAGATACCGCACACAGGGGGGGATTTACCATTAGGCAATACTAGGCAGTTGCCTAGGGCCCCATAAAACTCTGTTTCAATGTATAGTTAATACAGCTATTCCTAATTTGTGCGCAATAATAATGTTTTTGATTAAAAATCCTTTCACCAAAATGCCATCAGAACGCTAATAATGTTAATTGCCCCCACCCCCCTCCCCTCTTCAGTGTCCACCACATTGGATCAGTCCATTTGCTGCACATGTTCAGAAAGGTCCATGCAGGTGACGCAGTGGTTAGTGCGCACAACCCCTGTACAGAGGCCTTAGTTTTCGACATGGCCGACCCTCGAATCCGGCCTGTGGTCCTTTGCTGCATGTCTCTCCCCCTCTGTCATACCCCCTTTCATGTCAACCTACTGTCAAAAAAAGAGCCACTAGTGCTGCAAAAACTCAAAAAAAAAGAGAAAAGGTCCACACAAACATATCAGCAAACCATTTGAAAATGGTACGAAGAGCAGTGTTGCTAACTTAGCGCTTTAGTCGTTATATTTATCGACTTTTCAGAGCCCTCTAGCACTTTGATTTCAAAAAAGCTCCTAGCGCCAAATCTAGCGACTTTTTTCTGCTACTGGAGTCTTTGGAGAGAACATCTAAAAGCAGCGAACTCTGCTCTCCAGAGCAAGTAGATTGGCAACCCCGCCTCCTGCTCTCCTCTATCTTGTCTGCTGTCATGATTCATGCAGCTATTATTTCACCCAAATGAAAAATGGAGAACAGATAAGCAGATCATGGCTTGTCTGTAGTGAAAAGGACTGTATTTACTTTTTCCGTCGCCTTTTTGGAAACACAGGAAGGAGAGGAAAACAACAAGAAAAGGGAGAAGAAGAGAGGGACAAAACGTAGAACAAATAATGGATGTCTATTCTATTAACATTTCTCTACCTGTATAATGGGTCTGTTTTATGTGTTGTCTTCTCATTTCACAGGGCCCCTGGCTGTTTTTGCCTAGGGCCCCAAATTAAATCCGCCCCTGACCGTACATACATAAGACTAGATATGAAAACAAACAAAATTGTTATAATTTTTTTAAAGTTGTAAATATACATAAACATAAGTGCATCCCCATGTGAATTTGTTTTCAACTGTTGTATTTAAAAGATCCTCTCATGTGAGCAAATCAGATTTCAGGTCACTACTGGCAGCATGAGTGAAACACATCGACTTTCATTGTTTGGCCTATGATTTTTGCCATTTGTGTAAACAACAATTATTCATAAATGGAGTGGAGCTTTTGGCCTCATGCAGTAATTTAAGGGTCATTACCCAGGAAGCCTACAGTTTTGTTTTTGTTTTGTTTTTTTTATCGCTAGAGTGAGATTCTTATGTGGTCTTAATGACACAATTCAACAGCAGCCCGTACATTTTCATAATGCAGTGGATAAAAAAGTCTTCACACCCTAAAATAAAAGGTTATTACCTTCTGCCAGAACAGCTTATGGATAAGTCTCAGTATTTAGCCTTCGGTTGGAGTCTGTCAGCATCATTCAAATTCAATTCAATTAGAAAATACCTTATTTATCTCAAAGGGAAGTTAAATATTCCAGTAACTCATGGGGTGTTTACTTTATTTGTTTTAATTCATTGAGTTGTTATAGATGTTGATAGCAGGAAGGATCTTCTGTAGTGGTCTGTCCTGTACCAGATATGGAGAAGCGTCTGACTGAAGACACTTTGTGTATTTAACAGTCTGATGAAGATGATGCTCACTGTTGTCCATCTTCTTCTTCACTTTAGGAAGGATTCTTCTTTGTGAAACCATCTCCAGAGGTTCTAGAGAAGTTCCTAGAACAGAGCTGGCCATTTTAATTAGACTGCTGAGCTTTTATAAGTCGTTTGCTCTAATACTGTTACCCCAGAAGATGATGAAGGACGAGATCACACTCTCCACAACAGATTTTTAGAAGATATGTAATATCGTGCTGTAATTTATTTGATAACAGTTCAGTTTGGGATTGTGATTTGATCAGGAAGAATCTTACAGGTGCTGGTCATAAAATTAGAATATCATGAAAAAGTAGATTGATTTCAGTAATTCCATTTAAAAAGTGAAACTTGTATATTATATTCATACATTACATACAAACTCATATATTTCAGATGTTTATTTTGTTTAATTTTGATGATTACAAATGACAACAAATGAAAATCTCAAATTCATCATATCAGAAAATTAGAATATTGTGAAAAGGTTCAAAATTGATGGCCCCTGGTGCCACACTCTAATCAGCTAATTAACTCAAACCACCTGCAAAAGCCTTTAAATGGTCTTTCAGTCTAGTTCTATAGGCTACACAATCATGGGGAAGACTGCTGACTTGACAGTTGTCCAAAAGACGACCATCGACACCTTGCACAAGGAGGGCAAGACACAAAAGGTCATCGCTAAACAGGCTGGCTGTTCACAGAGCTCAGTGTCCAAGCACATTAATAGAGAGGCGAAGGGAAGGAAAAGATGTGGTCGAAAAAAGTGTACAAGCAAGAGAGATAACCGCACCCTGGAGAGGATTGTGAAACAAAACCATTCAAAAATGTGGGGGAGATTCACAAAGAGTGGACTGCAGCTGGAGTGAGTGCTTCAAGAACCACCACACACAGACGTATGAAAGACATGGGTTTCTGCTGTCGCATTCCTTGTGTCAAGCCACTCTTGAACCACAGACAGCGTCAGAAGCGTCTTGCCTGGGCTAAAGAGAAACAGGACTGGACTGCTGGTGAGTGGTCCAAAGTCATGTTCTCTGATGAAAGTAAATTTTGCATTTCCTTTGGAAATCAAGGTCCCAGAGTCTGGAGGAAAAGAAGAGAGGCACTTCATCCACGTTGCTTGAAGTCCAGTGTAAAGTTTCCACAGTCAGTGATGGTTTGGGGTGCCATGTCATCTGCTGGTGTTGGTCCATTGTGTTTTCTGAGGTCCAGGGTCAACGCAGCCACATACCAGGAAGTTTTAGAGCACTTCATGCTTCCTGCAGCTGACCAACTTTTTGGAGATGCAGATTTCATTTTCCAACAGGACTTGGCACCTGCACACAGTGCCAAAGCTACCAGTACCTGGTTGAAGGACCATGGTATCCCTGTTCTTAATTGGCCAGCAAACTCTCCTGACCTTAACCCCATAGAAAATGTATGGGGTATTGTGAAGAAGAAGATGCAATACACCAGACCCAACAATTCAGAAGAGCTAAAAGCCACTATTAGAGCAACCTGGGCTATCATAACACCTGAGCAGTGCCACAGACTGATCGACTCCATGCCACGCCGCATTGCTGCAGTAATACAGGCCAAAGGAGGCCCAACTAAATACTGAGTGCTGTACATGCTCATACTTTTCATGTTCATACTTTTCAGTTGGCCAACATTTCTATAAATCCTTTGTTTTTATTGGTCTTCAGTAATATTCTAATTTTCTGATATGATGAATTTGAGATTTTCATTTGTTGTCATTTGTAATCATCAAAATTAAACAAAATAAACATCTGAAATATATGAGTTTGTATGTAATGTATGAATATAATATACAAGTTTCACTTTTTAAATGGAATTACTGAAATCAATCTACTTTTTCATGATATTCTAATTTTATGACCAGCACCTGTATATTAGTGATCTACAAATAGAAAAACAGAGAAGAGTGCTTTTAATTTCTTAAAGTCAGTCAGGCTGAATGGTGTTAAATGTTGTGGAGAAATCAAAGAACATGATCCTCACAGTGCTGTTGGCCTTGTCTAAATGAGAGTGGGTTTGTTGAAGCAGGGGTATGATGGCCTCTTCAACTCCAGCTCCATCAGGAAACTACATCCTGGGTCCCGATAGCTGCTTGTTTGCTTGCTGAGGTGAACCAACAGAATGTCTCTAGAACTCATTGGTCAAAAGGGAGAGTTTTTGGGGGGTTTTCAACTTGCAAAAATTCACTACATAAACTCTGGGAAACCTCTCTGAACCATCTTCAGCTTTTCATTTAATTAATTATGGTTAGATCATTTTTTTGTTATTCACAGGCATGTATTATACAGGATATAGAATAAGTACAAGGTAACAGAAATGGTTAAAATTGGTCCTATTCTTTGAGTTAAATCTCATGGTATTTTAACCAGCTGTGTATTTTTTTTACATTTACTGCATAAAAAGTAATTTTAGGTTTTTATTTGCTAAAACATCACAATGTTAACAGCCTTGTCCATCACTAAAGACCTCTGATTCAGAACACACGCTCTTCTGCACTGTGACATTTTTAAAAGCCACTTTTATTTTCAAAGTTCTGATGTTCTTTAAATTGCAGGAAATATTAAAAACAAACTGACATTTCCTTATGTAACTTTTAAAGGTCTTTTTATTGAATGCTTGCTTTCCACCTGCCTCCAAGTGTTTCATCCATCTGATTATGTACCTTATTCTTTATGGTCCAAGGTGTCGTGTCAGGTGGGAATTGAACTGGCAGTTCTTCCAGAGAGTAGAGGGCAGGTTTCACACTATAATTCCTTTTTAAAAAGGAGCCCTGTCTTCATTTCTTTTACAGCTCTGATTAAAGGTGTCGTCACCATGTCATACCTATGATTATGTCTGAAGTCAATGGGGGGGTTGTGTGTGCGTGCACATGCATGTGTGTGAGACAGGTCAGTGAATACCATAGGGAACCTGTTCAGTAATGTGACTAATATATTGAGCATCACAAGCCGGTGAAGCTTGACAACATTAATAATAGCTTCTTCTGGCAGGAGATGAATAACCGTCCTCTGTGTATCAGGCTTGTGCAAACGTCATGGTTCAACTACAAACCACAAAGACAGGAAAAATTCTCAGGATACTTAATGATGAATATTAGAACATCACATTTGTGTAACAAAGGATATGAACAAGTAAAGGTCTAATGAAGCTCGGGCAGTGAAGCATGGCAACTGGCTATGCTGTTTTTCTTCTGCTGCCCTTTAAATCTCTGCCTACGTTTGCTAATTCGATCACTTTCCACATTATTTACTATCCAAAAATTCATGAATTCTATAATCTTCTAACACTACTGAATATTTTCCTACAAATTTGCCCCATTACCTATCCATGATGAAAAACAGGAACATGATTTATTTCTGTAATGGAATGATCCCTTTGCATATGATTTTTTGAAAATAGAAAAACATAGAATCAGAAAAGATTTTGTATTTGAATTTAAAAAAATGAATGAGCCCTTCTCCAGGGGTGGAGCTAGAAGGGGGGCAGGTGTGGCCATGGCCACCTCTGCCCAATCAGTGGCCACCCCTACAGCCACCCCAACCGGATGATTTGTTGCTCCCTTTGGAAGTAGTTTGCCTCTAAAATAAGGAGTCAGCAGTGATAGTCTCAGGCTGAATGTTCTAACTAAACTTTTCAGTTGTTAGTATATTAATAATAAAATGACAATATAATTATATCAATCATTTAAATGTTCACATAAAAATATATAAAAGTCAAGTGGAATATAAACAGAATTTTATGTTCTGAAAACAATTTTTTTCCAGAACTAGATTTTGTGTTGTATTGGAAAGAAGGAAACGCTTCGTGTCTCTGCAATCAGCAAGTGGTCTTTCAAAATTTTCTAAAATTAGACTGCTCAGCCGATTCAATTTGTTTATTATGCAGAATGACCATGACCTGCCTAGGCACCCCCCATGACAACTTTCTGGCTATACCTTTAACATTTAGAGACAAATGCCTAAAATAGGTAGACTTGCCAGGAATTAGTATCTCTGTAAAAAGTTCTCATTTACTTTGAAGTAGCTTTGGCCAGGGATTGTCATATAAATTCATTTCAGTTTATTTCTATAGCACCAATTCACAAAAGATGTCATCTCAAGGCACTTTACAGTTAACCAGATCATCCAGTCAGATTGATTCAAAGTTTTCTATCTAAGGAAAACCTGTTGATTGCATGCTTGTAGCGACAGCGGAGAGGAAAAACTCCTTTTAACAGGTAGAAACTGATAATTTAACAGGCCACACTGATGATCCATATGATAATACTAGTGGTTAGAGCAGTGCGCTTGTGCTCTGTGAAAGTTGCAATCACCAGGTCGATTCCCACAGCCTGCACTCTGAGTCCATGAGCAAAACCCTTAACCCCACACTGCTCCCTAGAGACTGACGTTTTTTCGGGAATCCCACGGGTCACGGGATTCCCGTGGGATGGGAGTAACGATCACATGATTGGGACGGTACAGGATTAAACATTAACGGGAGCAGACGGGAGCGGGAGCAAACCAATAATAACTAAAAAAAACTAGGATCGATGCCAAAAAATAAAATAAAATAGAAAGAAAAAAATTCCAGTACTGGCGCGGCGCCGCCATTTTGTAGTTTTTTTCCTTGAAGCCTACACTATAATGCGAGTCAAAAAAACTACACGACCCAAAAACCAACAGTGCTTCCGCTCTGAGTTTTTCACCCGCGCTCAAAATCAACAAGAATGGGAGTGGTGCAGGAGCGGGAGTCATTCTGAATGGGAGCGGGATGGGAGTGGGAGTAATTTCACCAGGAGTGGGACGGGACAGGATTTAGATTTCTACTCTGGCCCGGGATCGGGACGGGACACCATTTTTTTCTGTGGGAGTGGGACGGGACAGGTGTGAAAATCCACTCCCGTGTCAGCCTCTGCTGCTCCCCTGGTGCCGCTCAGTAGCAGCCCACTACTCCGCAAAGGGATGGCTTAAATGCAGAGAGTGAATTTCGCTCGCTGCTTTGTACTTGACAATGTAATGACAATAAAGTTGATTCTTCTTCTAAGTCAATGAGAATGTATTGCATAAATATTCAGTTTTTGCTTGTCCGCTTATTTTAGGCATTTGTTCATGGGTGTCTAAATGTGAAACACATCAAGTTATTCATATCCCTTTTTTTCAAACAGGTAAAGTTTTTTTTCCTAACCACAATTATGCAAAGTTTCAAAGCTGTGAGAAATTGCATTATTAATCTACATAAGTTTATATGTTTTAACTCCCATATAGTAGAGACTGACACGAGAGTGGATTTTCACTCCTGTCCCGTCCCACTCCCACAGAAAAAAATGGTGTCCCGTCCCGATCCCGGGCCAGAGTAGAAATCTAAATCCTGTCCCGTCCCACTCCTGGTGAAAATACTCCCACTCCCATCCCGCTCCCATTCAGAAGGACTCCCGCTCCTGCTCCACTCCCATTCTTGTTGTTTTTGAGCGTGGGTGAAAAACTCAGAGCGGAAGTTACTATTGGTTTGCTCCCGCTCCCGTCTGCTCCCGTTAATGTTTAATCCTGTACCGTCCCAATCCAGTGATCGTTACTAATACTGACTCCCATCCCACGGGAATCCTGTGACCCATGGGATTCCCGAAAAAATGTCAGTCTCTACCATATAGTCAGGCTTTATTTTGTTCCTTTTTAGGTTTGGGGGGGGGCTATAAAAATATGCATTCATTTTCAAAAGTTTGCAGTAAAATATTTAAACATAATAATCTGTTTCATGGGAGACATTAAAGGTGAGGATAAACATTGTTAGGTTTTGTTTAATACCGTTTGGAGTATCTCAAATTTTGAGAGGGTCATTTTCACTAGTCTATGCTTTATTGTTAGTGATTTATCCTCAATAAAGTTACTTCACTGATGGTGTACCTTTCCCATGCTTTTTCGAATAACTTAAATCTTTCCAAGATAAAAATCGGAGAAAATTACGTCACTTAAAGGAAAAGTCCGGTCAGCAAAGAATAATCAATGGATCATGATCTATACCTGAAAGTAATAGATTCAAGGTGATATAATGAATTTAGCATTAAACAATAAAAAACTAAAAATAATAATTTTCATTGCCATGACCGGCCAGTTTTGCCCAAATATAGTAACACCTCACTCCAGGCATCTTCCGGCAGTGACAACAAGGTGCTTTCAGGGTTTGGTTGAGGTTTTGTGGACCCAAATGCAGAAGTGAGGAGGCAGAGGTCAGTTTTTGTAGATTTAAGCAACTGAGGCCTGTGTCATGATGGGTATCAGGGAGGCCCAATATGCAGAACACTGACGACACGGATGGAAGGTTTAACAGAGTTTATTGGCAAATTCACACATATAATAAAGACTGATGCAATGGTTCTGGGCTGGGACCGGTTCACTGGCGTCTTGATGAACGTAGAGGAGGCTTTGGGAGCGGAACTGTTGGGTCCGGAGAAAGCTTGGGTTGGCAGAGTCTTTAAGCTGTTTCAGCGTCTTACTTCTAAAGGCTGTTTTGACCTTGGCTTGTGTTTCCAGCTCGGTATCCAGAGCTGCTAGGAAATCCAGAGAGTGAGTCTTCAGGTTTGGCTCGGAGGGCAGGTTAAGCTCTTCCAGAGCTTCACAGGAGAAAGAACAGGAAACCTGGAAGCAGAGACAAAAGGGTTAGAATCCAGGTTGGACTCAAAGGAGACTTGGTTCACCAGGGATCTATGGCTTAAGTGCTAACCAACTGATTAAGACACTGCGGCATCGAAGCGAAGGTCTGAAGGCAGCTTAAGTAGTCCAGGTCCTCCAGATGAGATCATCAGCTGCAGGTGTGCCGAGCAGCTCAGCAGGGAGGATCCAGGGCGGACTCTGCTGGAGAAAAGGTGTATTTCTCCAGCTCCCAACAGTACCCCCCCCTCAACGACCGCCCCTTGGCGGTGCGGAAGAGGTAGACGGGAGGGAACGCTCATACTCCTCGATGAGAGAAGGGTCGAGGATGTATGAACCAGGAACCCATTGTCGGTCCTCCGGACCGTAGCCCTCCCAGTCGACGAGGTACTGCCAACCGCGACCTCGCCGACGGGAGTCCACGATCCGGCGAACGGTGAAGGCCGGATGTCCATCGACTTCCAGGGCGGGTGGAGGGGAGTCGGATGGAGGGCAAATGGGACTAGAGATGATTGGTTTAACCTGGGAGACGTGGAACGTAGGGTGAATCCTGAGTGTCGGGGGAAGTTGAAGACGGACGGCGGAGGGGTTGATGACTCGAGTGATCTTGTATGGGCCGATGAATCTCGGGGATAATTTGCGGTGGACAGCCAGACCTCCTGGCCGACCTTGTACTCGGGGGCTGGACGTCTCTTGGGGTCAGTGAACCTCTTAGAGGACTCAGAGGAACGGTTGAGTGCTTGGATGGTCTCTCTCCAAACACGCTGGCAACAACGGATGTGGTGATTGACAGTCTTCACCGATATCTCTCTCTCGTCAGCAGGGAAGAGAGGTGGTTGGTAGCCGAGGCTAACTTGGAAGGGAGACTGACCGGTGGGATCAATTTGAGTGATTAGGGGGCGTATTCTATCCAGGGAGATTTTTGGCCCAAAAACGGTGAATTTTTTGGAGGTGAGACAGCGGAGGGGGAATTCGAGTTTTGGTTCATCCTCTCATTTTGGACCATTTGACGGGGGATATAGCCAGAAGTTATTTACACTTTAAAATTTAGAGCAAAACAAAAAGGGCCTTCCAAACCTGTAAACCCAAATTGGGGCCCCCCAGGGACCCTTAGAAAAGGGTCCGGGGGAAATCCCAAAGGGAGGCGAAAGCCCTTTGCTTAAATCAAAAAGGGGGGGGCGGTTTGAAAGGCCGGGGGAATTTTTCCTGAGGGGGATCAGAATGCAAGAAAAGGAGAAACGATCTACGAGGGTTTTTAAAAATAGTTGACATACCTCAGACCCCTGGGAGCCAGTGACGAAATCGAGGGCAATAGGGACCAAGGAATTAAAGGGAAAGGGGGTTTGGGTTTGCAGCAAACCGGGGGGGCCTGATGAGAGGCTTTGTTCCGTGCACAGGTGAGCAGGCAGACACATTTTTCCCTTTACATTTTCGATCCCAAAGTGGGGCCACCAAAACCGTCTTGAGATCATTTGAAACGGGTTGGGGGCTCACTCCCGGGGAAAGCAAAAAATTTTGCCGATTTAATCCAAAAATTTTGGACAGACCTAACAACGGGGGGAAACATAGGAAAGGGTTTAGGTGGTCCATTCCCTTTGGGGTCGGGTTTTTTCTGGGGCCCAAGGGCGGGCGTTTATTAAATCTTTACCCTCCCAATGACCATTCCAACGGTACAAAGGAAAAGGGAGGACATTTTGGGGGTTAAAACCGGGTTTGGGTTTCCAAAAGCGTAGAAAACGAAGAGAGAACGCCTTGGGGTGTTTTTGGGATCCAGGTCTGTAGGAAAAATTTTTTAAAAAACGTAAAAAAAAGGGGAGACCACCTTGCTGTCGAGGAGTACTTGTTTAGCGGACGGGATGTGGGCGAGTTTTCTTGGGGTTCAGTCCACACCGGGAAACTGGTTTGCTCTGCTCCTTCGAGCCAGTGTCCCCACTTTTTCCAAAACCCCCCCAAAGGGCCAAAAGTTCTCGTCCCCCCGCGTAGTTTTTCTGGGGGAAAGTTTAAACGGGAAAAGGGCCCCGGGAGGGTTTTCCCTTTGATCAAGCAGTTTTCGAAAACAAAACTGCCCCCAACCCACCGGGGGCCCAAAAAGCATCCCCCCTCAGGATAAATTGCTTAGTTTGGATTGGGGGAAATTAGGACTGGAGCCCTGGAAAAAAAGGGTTTTTGATTTGTAAAAAGTTTGGTTTGGGTCCCTGGGGGGAAACCCATCAAAAAACCCTCTTTTGGGAAAGGAAGTTAATGCATTTAAAAAGGGAGGGGGTTTTTGGCTTTTTTTTTCCCGGATAAAACCCCCCTTTGGGAAATTTAGCGAACCCCCAAAAATTTCTTTGTATTTTGCTTACGGTTTTTCGGGGGAACGGGCCATTCAAAAACAGTTTTTAAATTTTCCCTTTTCAGAAGGAAAAAACCTCCCCCCCCCTCGAAGCCAAACCCCAAAATTTAAACTAAAATTTGGGGAAAACCAAAATTTTCGGGCCTTTAACAAAAAGGGTTAAATTCCAAAGTTTTTCAAAGAACCGGGCCGGACAGGGCCCTTTTATTTTCAGATAGATTTTTTGGGAGTAACCCAGGATATCATAAGTAAAAACAAAACAAACACTTTAGAAAGTTCTGAGGACCCGTCGCCTAGGGCCTGAAAAAAAGCGGGGCATTTGTTAAGCCAAAAGGCTGCCCAAAATACTCAAACCCTTGGCCCCCAAAAGGATCTTAAATGCCTTTTTCCCAAATTCATCTTTTTCCCCCTACCTAAGGAATGATGGCCCTTTCTTAATTCGAGTTTTGGGAAAAAAGGGTTTTTAAGCCCCCCTTGTACAGGCTCAAAGGCTTAGGCGAGAAGGGGAAGGGGAAATATTTTTTTTGATAGTGAAATTTTGGGTTTAGGCCATCTATAATCAATTTCAGGGTCTCAAAGAACCATCCTTTTTCCAACAAAGAAAAATCCTGCGCCCAACGGGGATTTAAGAAGGGGGAATAATTCCTTTTCTCCTTTGGGGGACTTTCGTTTTTAAGTTAATTTTTTTCCATTTGGTTTTCAAAAGTTTTTGGGGTTTTTAAATGTTATAAAAAGGGGCTACTGCTGGGTAAAAGAGGGCCCCCGGGGAAAATCGATTTCACAGGGCGTAAGGTCTGTGTGGGGGGAAGGGGCGAAGCACTGACTTTACTGAAAACAAGCCAAATCATGGGAAAACCCGGGGGGACCGGAAATAAGGGCCCGGGGCTTTCCCCTCTCCCCCCCACCTTAGGGACCCCACAGCGGAAACTGCAGAACGGGGGCAGGGTTTCCCCTGACACAAAGTGGAAACCCGGGCCCCCACATGACGATCGGCCCAATTAATTGGGGATTTTGCTTCCCCCACCTTCAAAACCCGTACCAAGGGGGAAAATCGGGGAAAAAACAAAGAAGGTTAAGGGCTCTCGATGGTTACCTGAGATTTAGAAATTTCCAAAGGGGGTTTAGTTTGGTGGGGACTTTATGAAGATTCTTCCCATCAATCGCAGAGACTCTGGAGGCTGGGTTTAAAAGGGAAACCCTAGCATTTTGGGGCTGTTAGACGGGGGGGGGGGGGGGGGGGGGGGGGAAATCATTAAATTACTTCACATCCAGAATCAATGAAAGGGTGAAAAAGAGAGGCTCTGGGGCGAGGAAAAACAAAGTGGCAGGAAGCAAAAGACGAGGGGGTTTTTCCCTTTTTTTCATGGCCCGCAGACTCCTCAAAAACCCCTTTACGGGCCCCCGGCTTTTTTATCTTTCCCCGGACAGGGAAACAATGAAGGTTCTCACTCCACCACAATAAAAGCAAAGTCTGCCCAAAAAACTCCCCTTTTCCCTTTTCCCCAGGAAAACAACCTTGTGGTCCAACCTTCATCGGCTCCATTTCATTTTTTTCCAGGATGATAGCCTGAACAGCAAAGGGGGAGGCTGGCCCTTTTGGCCTTGGCGGATAAAAATGTTCTTGGGGGGGAGAAAAAAACAGTCCAAATTTATTAGAGGCGGGGGGAGAGGAAAAAACGCCAGACTCTTGTTTGGGGGTGTTTTCCCGGCCCAATTTCCCGGGTTTTCCTTTTTTTAAATTAATTGGATTATTTTTTTTCGATGTAAACCGGTTCAAGCGGGGACCAACCCCATCCCCTTAAAAATTTTTGTTTAATGCCTCGAAAAAAGCACTCTTTAATTTCACCCGGTTCCCTCCGGGAAACACTGCTTTTTAAACCCCGGAAAATTTTTAGAAAATTTTGGGCCCCAAAAAGAGTTTTCCCTGTTTTTTTAAAAGAAGCAAGCTCGGAAATCAAAGGGGTTTTTTTAGTGTCTTGGTTGAATACCTGGAAAATTCAGAAACCCAAATCTGAATAGTGATAGCTTAAGCCCTTTTACTGAGGGAAATCTGGCTTGGGAAACCCCAAACCAAGCCTTTTCCGGGTTTCCCGGGGGAAAGGGTAAACCCTTTAAAATTTTCCCCTTTGGCCCGGGGGAAAACCCGGCAGGAGAGTTCTGAAAAAAATTTGACGCATTGAAATAAAAATCCCCAAAAATCAGTCGTTACCAGAAAAATTTTCTGGGAAAACTTTGGGGGGAAAATCGGGTACGTCACAGCCGGTGACCTTGGGGGGAGGGAAATTGGGCCCCGGGAAATTTTTGGGGTTTTCTGGACGGGATTACAATTTCCCACGAAAATTTGCGTAGTTTTTTAAGCCCTATGATTATGCAAATCAACCAGACGGTACAACTCCCCGGAGGGGCCTGATTTGTCCCCTTTTATTTGGGGCATCTAGTTTTTTCAATCGGGGGAGGGGGAAACATCTGCTGGGCCCTTTTGTTGGCCGCGTGGGTTTTGTCATGATGGGTACAGGGAAGGCCCCAAAATGCAGAAAAAACTGACACACGGGTGGAAAGTTTTAACAGAGTTTTAAATTTGGGAAATTTACACATAAAAAAAAAGACGGGTCAAAGGTTCTGGGTTGGGGCCGGTTTCCCCCTGGCGTCTTGATGAACGTAGGGAGGCTTTGGGAGCGGAACGTTGGGGCCCCGGGGAAAGCTTTGGGGGGGGCAGATCCTTAAAACCCGTTTTCCCGCGTCTTACCTTTTAAAGGGTGTTTTTTGACCTTGGCTTGTGTTTCAAGCCCCGGGATTCAAGCTGCAAAGGGAAAACCAGAAAGTGAGTCCTTTTAGGGTTTTGGGTCGGAGGGGGGGCTTTGGGAGGGTTAAACCCTTTCCCGAGAAAAACCCGGAAGCCCGAGACAAAAGGGTTTGAATCCGGTTGGGCTCAAAAAGGGGCTTTGGGTTTACTAGGGGTCTATGGGTTTAAATGGGTAAAACCCAAATGATTAAGACAAATGCAGCGCGAGGCAAGGGCTAAGGGCACTTAAGTAGTCCCCGGCCCCAGATGAGATCATCAGCTCAGGTGGGGCCGAGCAGCTCAGCAGGGGGGGATCCAGGCGATCTGCTGGAGAAAAAGGGGTATTTCTTTCCCGCTCCCAACAGCCCGAACCCCCAAAAACCCTATCCAAAATAAAAATTTAAAACCAAAACCTTAAAAACCCGGGAACATGAAGGAAAACAAGCGCGAAAAGCCCGGGGGGAGACAGGGAAACCGCACTGAGGGCTGCCAGGAGAATATTTAATGGGAGACTGAAAAAAGGGGAGGACTAAAAACGAGCTGATTTGGGGGCAGGGTTTAAGAAGGATTTTGAGAAGGGGGCTAGGGAAAAGGGAACCAACACAAGAGGGGAACAGAGGGCAACAGAGAAAAACCTAAGAACTCAAATATATCCATAAAACACAACAAAACAGGAATTAAATCAATAAAACTAGAACACATGGAGCAAAGTAAAACTGAATACACAAAAGAAAACTTTACAGAACCAAGACAGTGGCAGGTATGGTAAGCCTAGCGCTATTCTCCCCGCTTTACAAGCAAAATCAATGGGAACTACTAGACACATCTGCAAATCATTAACAATTATAGAAGATTTCCAGAGGACTTCACCATTGAAATTCACCACAGCTATAGTTAAACTGACAATTACCACGTTCATGGTAGCTGGACGTTATGATACATCGGGTAAAAGTGAAAAAAAAAAATGTTATTTCACCTTTCCGATTTCTGATCGTCCTCGGACGCGTTCATCGTTGGATTGCCAACTTGAAGAGGGAAGATTTGCAATCAAACTTCTGGCCAGAGAAAAAACACGTAATATGTAGCCAACATTTGGAAGAAGAATGTTTTCAAGATGACTTGGACAATAGCGTGTTGTGGCAAACACCAGATACAGCACTGGGACTTGATCAACAGCCGATACAAACGGTAGGTAGCAGTGTGTTTCTTTGACAAACATGGATGTCTCAAATAAAGCACATTCAAATGAAAATTACTCTTAATTAAAAACACTAATCATTATTATTGAAGAGTATGTAATAATTTTAGTACTTTCAGAAGTTTGAATTCTGAATATGACCAGAGAATTCCTTTAAATCTAGTCTTAATATAAATATAGTTATCAAGCAAATGTAGCATGTAGAAAAAAAAACTAAAATTGACTGAAAGTCTTTGGACTAGCTGAGACCTTCCTAATAGGAGACTGACTTAATGTGTGAGGGGAAAAAACTCAAAAACTTTGAGATAAAAAGTATCATTGGACCCCATTACAAAAACCTCATTAATAATGAAGGCAATGAAACTGGTTTTTTTTTTTTTTTTTTTTTTTTTTTTTTTTTTTTTTTTTGCTGTGTATTTTCCCTGAGAATATTCGATTTATCAACCTTGTACGTAAAATAATACAATACAAGTAATCTTAAAAAATGTGGTTCTTTTCTATGTAAGATTTAAACCTAGAAATAATCTACAGGGACATTTATACTGAATGACTTTTGCTGGCAGTTTGAGAATGACAGTCCCAAAAAAGTCTGTCTTGGTAAAAATATACAGCTGAAATACGTCAGAAATAGAAAACATGGATGTTAAAACGGATGGGGTAGCTGCATCAATAGAAAGGGAGGCAGATGAATAGATGGATGGGTGCAGCTTGACTGCTGTGCCCTGCTCTGAACCCTCTTTTGTACCAAATTAGGGAGAGTATGAAAAGACAGAAAAAGATAAAATGGCTGCTCTCTCCCTTCTGCTTCTTGTTGTGTGATTTAATTTCCCCCAGCACCGGTGCTTCAGCTGAAATCTAATTTGAGTGAAAAATGGCAATCCAGCTGTTCCGTTGACAGAACCCAACCAAAACATGGTTTTCTTTCAGCGCAAAAACATGCGGCGGCCATCTTCATCTGCACATCAATGACTGCTGAGCGGAGGCTGAGTTCAGCGCAGAGGTGGTAATTTATAATGTTCCTGCATGAGTGTGCGTGCACACACGCGTGTGTATGTGTGTTTTGTACTTTTACTGTGTGTTGCAGTGGAGGTAATTTTGCAGCATTTGCTCCTCCTTTACTTTCTCTGTAAAAACTGAACGAATACAGATATAGAATGCATTGAGGCAGTTATTGAGATGAGAAGGAATGGAAATTATTTGGTTCATTGCTCTCTCTCTCTTTTTCTTTTACCTCTCTCTCTGCTCATTTGCTTTGTGTCATCAGGCAGGATGAGTTGAACTGGGAATTAAATGCCCCCCCGCACCCCCTCTACCTCAAACCTCCTCCCCTCTACCTCCTTTCCTAATCTATTATGCAAAACAGAAGTGGTTAATTGTCCATATATTTGCATGCACTGGGTAAAATGAATTATACACCAGCTCTGTTGCTTAGCAACTATGCTGGATAAGAGAGCGGGAGGCGGAGACAGAGGGGTGGGGGACGTTGAATGAAGGGTTGGCAGTGACATTTTGGGTGTCTTGCATGAGAAAATGTAAAGAAGAAGTCACAGAAGCGTGAATTCAAAAGTTTTGTGGAAAATGTCTGTTAAATCCAGATTTCAGCTCAGCTGTTGGGTCTGTGACTGAAAAGAGAAGGACAGAAACAGGGACATTAACAGGAAAAATGTTTTTAAAAGTGTTGGAATAACAATGACATGATCTGTGTTCATTTGCAGTTTATTAAGGTTAAAATGAAAGTATATTCTTTGATTGAATCTTCTTAAGTGACAGATTTTTCTGATTCTTTTTTTTTTTCCCCAGCTGCTTTCTTGTGCCATTCAACCGCTATAAACATCATAGCTACGATATTTGCAGTGGAATTATTAGTAACAAGTAACAAGTAACAAGTCACCATCAGTTTCTGCCTTTAAAAAAAAATTAAGTTATTTCGTCAGTTTTATCTGCAGCATGGGAGAATTTCTAAACAAAGCACAAAAAACAGCCCCATATCTGCTTCACACTGTTTTAAATCTGTAGGCTACAGATGCCCACTGGCATTTCATTCAAGTCACACCCAATTGCTGCTCGTACTATGACCCACTATTCCCACTCTGTTCTCAGACTCTTTCATCCTCAGCCATTCCTGTGTATGATCCACAAGTAGGTGGAGAGAATCTTCCTCAGGGGCAATATTTCACCAATGCCAATCATAGAATGGCAAATTTTTTTCTCCTCGCCCTTCTTTTACTAAACAACTCCTTCCTCTCTCACACCTATTAACATTCTCTCATTTGGGTGCCGCTGCAAGCTCCCCTTAAGGCTTCGAAAACAGAAATGCTCCAATAATAAGTTTTACAACACAAAAATCTCTGATCTTTAGTGAGCTGTTTCCAAACAAAATTTCTTTTTGTTTTACACTTGTGTAAACAAAATGACAAATAAAATCTGTCTAAAGTCAAAAAGTCTAAAGTCTTTATTAATTAAATATTTTCTGTTCCCTAAGTCCAACTCTTCGCTTAATACATTGCACTGTTGTTACTAGTTAGTTTAATTATCTGAGCTTCACTTGAGCTTCTGTCTCCTTGAACCCCAGTCGGCCTCAGCAGATGGCCGCTCACACTGAGCCCGGTTCTGCTACACGTTTTTCTTCCTTCTAAAAAGGAGTTTTCCTCTTCACTAAATGCATGCTTTGTGTGAGGGATTGCTTTCGAATCAATGCAGTCAGTTGATTTGCCTTAGATAGAAAACGCTGAACCAATCTGACTGTACGATCTGGCTGAATTGTCTCTGTAAAATGCCTTGAGATGATATGTGTTGTGATTTGATGCTATATGATTAAACTGAATTAAAAAGCCTCCAAAGGAGGTTTTTCAATTCAATTGTCAACCTGGCCCAAACTGTTATGATCAGCAGGTTTTCTAGCCCAGATGCAGAACTCACAGACACATAGGCAGGATTAAAGTCCAATAATTTATTGGATAGACACAGGTTTCTGCCTGGAAGGCAGAGAGGACAAGCAGGTCAGGTTCAGGTTTTCAGATTTACAGGTTCACACTTACAGGCTTACAGGCAAAACAGAGGTTCAGACAGGCAGGGTGGCCCAGGCTTGCTTAACCAAACAATCCGGCTCAGAGTGGAGCTCTCAACCAGCTTATATAGGGAGAGCCAAATAATAAGCTGATGGGGATCAGCTGTGAGCACTGAGCACCAGCTCCCAGGAAAAGGATCCACGGCGCCCTCTGGTGGGCAAGCCTCTGGATCCCAACAGATAAACAGAAGCCCACAGAGAGGGATCCACGTCGCCCTCTGGAGGGCAAACTTCTGGATCCCAACACAAACAGGGTGACATTTTGGTTTATAGTAGAGGCTTAAAGGTTTTGTGAAGGATTTTCGCGATTTTTTTCAAAAGACTTTAAAAAAATTAATGTGCGAGAGCATGCACAGGCCCGTTAATCCTCGTGCACGCTCTGTTTAGAAGTTGCTGTTCTCATAGCTCATACAAGCTTACTGTGTCTATATGTCTATAGTGGACTTTATAGAGAACTTATTTAAATGACTGTTCGGACAGGTGATTAATACTTTTTGGTCAGTAGGTCACGTAACTCCTCCTCCACCGCGCTGTGCCTTTGCCATCTTTGTTATTAGTCGCTACTGTCGAGTAGTGGCAGCCTATAGCGACAGCTGGCCGCTGTGACAGCAAATCCCATAATGCTTTGCGAGGAGAGCTTTCCTTGCAAAGCATTCTGGGATATATCTGCCTCTTCTGAGGCCTTTCTTTTCTTCTCATACACTTCGTAGAACCTTTTTTCATACAACCCTCTGCCATTTTGAAAGAACCATGGTGAGACAGCTGAGATTCAGTGACTGACTGATGTAGGATGGCCTTGCATAAACAAATCACCAGAATGATTGACATATAGGAGGACCACTTATTTAGCTGATCCACCCGGAAATAAAAGATTGTGCTCTATACCTTTAAATGTGGATCACAATAATGAAAGATGTGTTTTTAACTGATCTGACCTAAAAAAATGTATAAATCTGCAGCTAACTCTCTCAACTATCACCAAGTTCCTCTCTGCCCTTTATTCTCTATGGTCATTACTGTCTGTTAGAAGTAGGAGGGCCTTCTGAGCTTTTTGATAGTAGAGTTTCTAAAGTTTAAGAGTGGAGTGTAGTATAATGCAGCTTTTAAGATAAATTGTCATAGCCCCACTAGCTATTTTTCCTTATGCTATATTCCTTCATTGCTGTGAAATGTGTTTAGATAAAAAAGAAAAATCCAAGTACACCATTTATATGGGTTTGAAAATCAAATGACCCAATCACAGTGTTGGGCAAGCTACTTGTCCAGTGTAGTGAGCTAAGCTATCAGTTACTCAACAATAAATTAAGCTTCACTACACAATAGCTACCACCTAAAGAATTATAGCAAGCTAAGTTACACTAATGTGTTAAAAGTAGCTTAACTACATCAGAAGCTACTTAACGTTGTACCAAGCTAATGTCAATTCAAAATGAGTCTGATGCACTGGTTAAAACATTTATTAAAGATCAGCCAATGACATATCACAGTGTAAACATTGCTTTATGATCAGCATATTAAAATATAAACTGAAGTAATTACTAGTAGACAAACTAGTAAACAATCTGCTGTTATTAGAACCAAATTAAAGGTACTGTGTAGTGTTTCTACACATGGAGACATGGCTATGAGTTTGCATTCAATGGACATCTCTAGGGAAAACAAAACCCTACAAAAGGCATCTTATTTATTTAGGGTCTCCCTTAGAGAAAACTTCTTCAGACCTCAATTAAACAGTCGATTCAAATAACAAATTAAACTGTTTACAAAAAAGGTGAAAAAATAAAGAAGCTAATTAAGAGATATATATACATTTATGTCTCACTGTATAATTTAATTTCTACCTACATATTTATTCATTGTATTTTGGGGGTAGTTAATTGAATGCTTATTTATTTATTGAGCATGTATTTATTTATGGATTTATTTTTATATACGGTAGAGCTGTTCCTCCATACCTAAAAAAATCTTATCTGTGCAAATAAGCCTTAAAACAGATTTATGTAAACATCCTGTCTGGTAAATTGGGCCATGAAAATACAATATCTAAGTTTGGCTACTGCTCTCTAATTAGAGTATCTTAGTGGCACACATCAGATTGAACTATCTGGAAATTAAAGGCGCCAATAAAGTTAAAGCTGATGTATTTTTCTCATTTTTATTTCAAAAAATTGACTGCAGTTGACTGTTTTAATGTGTGATTGGCTATGTAAAACATATGGCTATTTTTGGCCATATGAGCTCTCTATGGCCAAGAACCAAAATTTGAACACATACTTTTTATCAGAGGATTCAACAAGTTTCAAAATCTCTGAAGATAAGGCCGCGGTGTGGTAGTGACAGTTGGCTGCTCTTCTCGCTCTGCTCCTGTCTCCTCCTCCATCCTGTGTGTGTGGCTCTGTGTGTCTGCGTGTGTGGTGTGTGTGTGTGTGTGTGTGTGTGTGTGTGTGTGTGTGTGTGTGTGGTGTGTGTGTGTGTGTGTGTGTGTGTGTGTGTGTGTGTGTGTGTGTGTGTGTGTGTGTGT